>NC_059197.1:30150490-30205490 GCF_020615455.1 Coregonus clupeaformis | reverse complement strand
CTCTGTCTCTCACCCTCACCACCACCACAATGTGAGTTAGCATGCAGGCACGTAGCACACACACACACACACACACACACACACACACACAGGTAGGACCCTCTCTCACGCATACACACACAGTCACACACACAGATAGTCACACACACACACACACACAGTCACACACACACATAGTCACACACACACACACACACAGCCACTCACACACACCGTCACACACACACACAGTCACACAAACACACAGTCACACACACACACACACATGCAGTCACACACACACACACACACACACACAGTCACTCACACACACACAGTCACACAAACACACAGTCACACACACACACACACACACACACACACACACACACACACACACACACACACACACACACACAGTCACACAAACACACAGTCACACACACACACACACATGCAGTCACACACACACACACACACACACACACAGTCACTCACACACACACAGTCACACAAACACACAGTCACACACACACACACACACACACACACACACACACACACACACAGTCACACACAGTCACACAAACACACAGTCACACACACACACACACACACACACACACACACACACACACAGTCACACAAACACACAGTCACACACACACACAGTCACACACACACATAGTCACACACACACACACACACACAGTCACTCACACACACCGTCACACACACACACAGTCACACAAACACACAGTCACACACACACACACACATGCAGTCACACACACACACACACACACACACACACAGTCACTCACACACACACAGTCACACACACACACACACACACAGTCACACACAGACACACAGACACACAGATAGGTCCATATTGAGAACGGTTAGAACATTGTCTCGGCTGTCTCTGTGTGTTCCAGGGTGGAGGGATCTACACAGCCCTGCCCCAGACTGACCCGTCTGACTGTCTGAGTTGCCAGAACTTCTGCAACAACAACAGGTAATGAGAGAACCAACCAGAGCTTCTTAGGGATTATTATTGGTTTAGTTGGGTTCAGATTAGCTGGTACTTCAGTCTGTTACACATTCACACTCCTTGCATCCACAGTACATTTCCCTTCCCTTCCCTCACCTCCCCTCCCTTCCATCCCCTCTCCTCCCCCCTCCCCTCCTCTCCTCTCCTCACCTCCTCTCCCCTCCCTCCCCCTCCCCCCCTCCCCTCCCTCCCTCCCTCCTCTCCTCACCTCCTCCCCCCCTCCCCTCCTCTCCTCACTCCTCCTATATATTAGGAGGAGTGTTTTGGTAACAGAACAGCACTCAGAGTGTTACTAAGGCCTGATGGGGTCGACCTTTAAGAGCTGGAAGGTTGGCAACAGAACAGCAGTCTGCAGCATGATGTCCCTGTTTGTCCATTCTGAAACATGTCTCATGTTGTTTCCATCTCTCTCTCTCTCTCTCTCTCTCTCTCTCTCTCTCTCTCTCTCTCTCTCTCTCTCTCTCTCTCTCTCTCTCTCTCTCTGTCTCTCTCTGTCTCTCTCTGTCTCTCTCTCTCTCTCTGTTTCTCTCTCTCTCTCTCTCTCTCTCGGAGAGCAGATGTTACACAAAGACCAACGGTACATTCTCCAGTGGCGGCGGTGGCACTCTGCCCCTAATGCAGCGCATGGCATCGTGCCAGCAGCAGGACGGAGGGCTGGGGGGTCTGGGGCTGGAGATGGTTCCTCTGGGCCAGGTCTCTCCTCACTGCCTGGGCCTCCTCCTCCCCGGGGAGAGAGACACAGAGTCTGGGGAGCACGAGGACCAGGACCCAGAGGAGGAGGAGGACGAGGACTCATCTCCGTCCCAGACCTCTTGCTGTCCTCTGAGGGACCACCATCAACAACACTGCCCTGGAGACAACTACACAGGTGTGTGTGTGTGTGTGTGTGTGTGTGTGTGTGTGTGTGTGTGTGTGTGTGTGTGTTGTGGTTAAACTAGTGACCTTTAACCCTTTCTCTTTTCTGCAGCTGATGATGAGCCTGTGGTGTGTGTGGACTCTGAGGCCGTGGTAGTGTGTTGGGAGAGCCTGGCTCTGTCTGATCTAGACCTAAAGGAGAAACCAGTTTGGATCTCTACAGGCAGCCTGACTCTGGCCCTGCAGGGAGACCTGATCCAGCCTATCCCCCAGGAGGTCTGAACACAGCCCACACACAGCCCTCCCGCCTGGGGTACAGAGGAGACGAGGGAGAGGAGGACAACCAGAGAGAACCAGAGAGGAGGAGGAACAGACAAACGTTTGGATAAAAGGGGACCCAGTATGTTCCTAGTCGGAGACTGTGTGTGACATGGTGACAATGTCACTAACCTGACTGGAATACAGCTGGGGCAGAGGAATGGATGGCATGGGAAAGAGAGAGGACAACCAAAATGGAGGATGAATGGAGAGACTGAGGAGGAGGAGGAGGAGGAGGAGGAGGAGGTGGAGGAGGTGGAGGAGGAGAAGGAGACTCAGAACTGAAACTCCAGCCCACCCGACGGAGAGAGGGAGGGAGGACTCCTAAAACAAAAAAAAACAAAAAAACTCTTTAGATTACTTATTTATTTTTTGTAGTAGTAAAATATTATTTCATGTGAATGTATCTATTTTAAAGGCTCAGTGCAGTCAAAAACGTGATTTTCCTGTGTTTTATATATATTTCCACACTGAGATTGGAACAATATTGTGAAATTGTGAAAATGATGACAATGCTCTCTTTTAGTGTAAGAGCTGTATGAAAAGACCGACTGAAATTTCAGCCTGTTTTGATTGGATGGCGTTTCGGCCTGCCTGGTGACATCACCAGGTGGTAAATTAGTTAGTAGACTAATAAGTAAGAGAGTTCCAAACCTCTCGGCCAATAATGGCTAGAGTTCAGTTTTCCCTTCCCCACTCAGACCACTCCCAGACAGTCCTGGCTAAACTTCTTGCTTCAGAAAATGCTATTTTTGCTAAGAAGCTACTGTTGTTTCTTTTTGACCAATCAAAACCAATCACAGTGAGGTACTTAAACCAATCACAGTGAGGTACTTAGTTGTTACCCAGAAATGATTTGACATTGAGATTTAAAAAAAAAACGGCTGCACTGGACCTTTAAGAACAAAACGTTTGTCTTTTATATTATTTATGTATTTTTGGATGAGAAATACTTTTTTTATTTTTGTTGTTGCCTTATCTTTCGTTCGGTGTTCCGCCATACGGTGTGGAGTTTAGACATTGTCTGTGTAAAGTTTTTGTAATAATATAAAGAGAAGATATTTGAAGAGTAAATATTCTACTGTCGTTTTCTTTCTGACATGTTAGAGTGTAATATGAACGACTGGTTGGTTTCACATATAAGCACTCACTCATTAGGGGACCAGGAGTTTATCCTGCAACGAGACCAGACCAGGACAAACTACGACATAGGCCTAGATTCAATCAGATCAAGCATTAGCCGGCGATAGCCCGCGCCCGCAGAGCGGAGATGGAACTACTCAGGATCTGTAATAAATCGGGATCTGTAATAGATCTGGATCTGTAATAAATCTGGATCTGTAATAGATCTGGATCTGTAATAAATCTGGATCTGTAATAGATCTGGATCTGTAATAAATCTGGATCTGTAATAGATCTGGATCTGTAATAGATCTGGATCTGTAATAAATCGGTGAGCAGCTGCTCTTGTGATCATTGTCACGAAGCCACACCCATCCCTCCCTGTTAGAAGTTCAGAAGGAGAAGGTGTAGGCTACAGTATAATAATAATACAATAATACAATATATAGAAATAATGACGGAACGATGAGGATATTTATCAGCCTATTTGAGGTGTAGATTCTAATTTGTAAACAAGGATTTCTCTTAATGTGTCACAGCCAATGGCAATGTCCGCTTTAGGTATAGTGCCAGGAGCCGCTTGTTGATTGGACAGCTCTAATGCAGTTCCGCCAAAACAACCGCTATGCGGGTGTCAGCCAGCGAGGATCTGATAGAATCTCACACTTATTCTAGTTTATGACTAGGTGTGAGGAGTGTTCCCTCCATATAGCTAGGTTATAACTAGGACCTGGAGTTATTGCTGGTGAGTCCAACTGGCCCTAGTCCAAACCCCTTAACACTGGGACTGTCTGTTCTGATGGTTGGCTCCACTGCAGTGACCCCTAGATAACACTGGGACTGTCTGTTCTGATGGTTATGGTTAGCTCCACTGCAGTGACCCCTAGATAACACTGGGACTGTCTGTTCTGATGGTTATGGTTAGCTCCACTGCAGTGACCCCTAGATAACACTGGGACTGTCTGTTCTGATGGTTAGCTCCACTGCAGTGACCCCTAGATAACACTGGGACTGTCTGTTCTGATGGTTAGCTCCACTGCAGTGACCCCTAGATAACACTGGGACTGTCTGTTCTGATGGTTAGCTCCACTGCAGTGACCCCTAGATAACACTGGGACTGTAGTAACCTAACTACCCAATAGCGGTTACAATAGCAGCTCATCTACTCTTCCTGGGGTCCACACAAACAACTACAGTATATAGAACAATATATCCTATGGTCCTAACAATGAACTTAGCCTTAACATGCCCTGGTCTGTTCTATTCCTGGTAGCCTGCCCGCCTGCCTGCCTGCCACTCAGCCGTGGCACAGGGCGCAAGCCGCTTCCTCCCGTATGTTATTCAGGAAGAGGAGAGTGAGAGTCTAGCCCTGCTGCTCCACTGATAGAGGCTGTCAGTAGAAGACACTAAGCTGTTGGCTAGACAGACAAACCCTGTTCCCTCTTGGATTCTATCAGGCTGCTATCCAGACAGACAGACAGACAGACAGACAGACAGACAGACAGACAGACAGACAGACAGACAGAGCAGACAGATAGACAGATCATACAGACAGAGCAGACAGAGAAGACAGACAGACAGATAGACAAGCAGAGCAGGCAGACAGGCTGCCTGCCTGTCTGCCTGCTCTGCCTGTCTGCCTGCTCTGCTTGTCTGCCTGCTCTGTCTGTATGATCTGCCTATCTGTCTGTCTGTCTGTCTGTCTGTCTGTCTGTCTGTCTGTCTGTCTGTATGATCTGTCTATCTATCTATCTGTCTGTCTGTCTGTCTGTCTGTATGATCTGTCTATCTCTCTGTCTGTATGATCTGTCTATCTGTCTGCTCTGTCTTGTCTGTATGATCTGTCTGTATGATCTGTCTATCTATCTGTCTGTCTGTCTGTCTGTATGATCTGTCTGTCTGTATGATCTGTCTATCTCTCTGTCTGTATGATCTGTCTGTATGATCTGTCTATCTGTCTGTCTGTCTGTCTGTCTGTCTGTCTGTCTGTATGATCTGTCTATCTGTCTGTCTGTCTGTCTGTCTGTCTGTCTGTCTGTCTGTCTGTATGAGCTGTCTATCTGTCTGTCTGTCTGCTCTGTCTGTGTGATCTGTCTGTGTGATCTGTCTATCTGTCTGTTTGCTCTGTCTGTCTGTCTGTCTGTCTGTCTGTCTGTCTGTCTGTTTGGTCTGTCTGTCTGTCTGTCTGTCTGTCTATCTGTCTGCTCTACCTGTCTGCTCTGTCTGTCTGTGAAAGAGTTGATTCTCCATCTATCTCCCACGTCCTTCAGTCACCACCCCTGCCCCCCCGACCCTGCCCCGTACCCCACTCAACCCCCCTCTACCCACTGCCAGTCCCTTCATTAACGGAACCCTATGGGAACAAGACCAGCCATTGTCAAGGCTGGAATTCCTGCCCCTTACTGCCTAGCAGACCTGTTAAACCCTCTCCTCCTCCTCCTCCTCCTCCTCCTCCTCCTCCTCCTCCTCCTCCTCCTCCTCCCACTAGTCTTCCTCTGTCTCTATAGCTATAGGGAAGAGCTATAGTTAAAGGATGTGATTCTTATGAATCATGAATCATGTGTGTGTGTGTGTGTGTGTGTGTGTGTGTGTGTGTGTGTGTGTGTGTGTGTGTGTGTGTGTGTGTGTGTGTGTGTGTGTGTGTGTGTGTGTGTGTAAATTGGCAAGGTCTAACTTCCCCAGCCCATTCCAGGCCATTTCTCTTTGAGATGACTGTGGTTGGATCAACTGGACTCACTCCAGCTTTCCAGCAGGACTAAGAGCTTGATTCAATCCGTAGCGCAGAAGATCAGCGTTATAGCGTGATTGACATTTAATAAAGGCAATGTTTCCACATTCGCAGAGACTGCATTCATGGTAAACGCTGCATATGTCGGCTCAATCAGAAATTACTGTTTTCAATTTCAATGCATATCTTCTGCGCTACGGATTGAATAAGGCTCTAAGCAAACGACGAGGTCATACTGGAGTCAATATAAAATAAACAATCTTTACACCAGGTACAGTGGCTTGCGAAAGTATTCACCCCCCTTGGCATTTTTCCTATTTTGTTGCCTTACAACCTGGAATTATAATTGATTTTTTGGGGGGGTTTGTATCATTTGATTTACACAACATGCCTACCACTTTGAAGATCCAAATATTCTTTCTTGTGAAACAAACAAGAAATAAGACAAACAAAACTGAAAACTTGAGCGTGCATAACTATTCACCCCCCAAAGTCAATACTTTGTAGAGCCACCTTTTGCAGCAATTACAGCTGCAAGTCTCTTAGGGTATGTCTCTATAATCTTGGCACATCTAGCCACTGGGATTTATGCCCATTCTTCAAGGCAAAACTGCTCCAGCTCCTTCAAGTTGGATGGGTTCCGCTGGTGTACAGCAATCTTTAAGTCATACCACAGATTCTCAATTGGATTGAGGTCTGGGATTTGACTAGGCCATTCCAAGACATTTAAATGGTTCCCCTAAAACCACTAGAGTGTTGCTTTAGCAGTATGCTTAGGGTCATTGTCCTGCTGGAAGGTGAACTTCCGTCCCAGTCTCAAATCTCTGGAAGACTGAAACAGGTTTCCCTCCAGAATTTCCCTGTATTTAGCGCCATCCATCATTCCTTCAATTCTGACCAGTTTTCCAGTCCCTGCCGATGAAAAACATCCCCACAGCATGATGCTGCCACCACCATGCTTCACTGTGGGGATGGTGTTCTCGGGGTGATGAGAGGTGTTGGGTTTGCGCCAAACATAGCGTTTTCTTTGATAGCCAAAAAGCTACATTTTTGTCTCATCTGACCAGAGTATCTTCTTCCATATGTTTGGGGAGTCTCCCACATGCCTTTTGGCGAACACCAAATGTGTTTGCTTATTTTTTTCTTTAAGCAATTGTTATGATTTAACTGGATAGAACCCAAATGCAGACAAGTACACCAAGCCAGAGAAGTTTTAACAGGTTTATTATAATGTTCAATAGTCCAGGTTTCCAATAAATGGGGAAGAGCAAGTCCAGGTTACAGGGAGGGTACAGATCCAGGTCAGGGCAGGTGTGGTACCGTAATGTCCTAGTGTCCGTGGTGAGTCCAAAGGAGAGGCCCGATAGTGGAGAGCAGGATGGTGGTGGCAGGAGTGAAGCGGAGGCAGGAGTCAGGTTCCAAATATCTGTGGCACAGGAGAAAAAGTAAATAAACAGTCCAAAAACACAAGAGCGAAAACAGACAGGTTGAGTCGGCAGCGAGACTAACATGGTTGTCTTGACTATGATCTGACGATGAGTGGAAAGTTTGACCGGGTCTTAAAGGCTGAGGTGATTATGGTGAATGAGCTGCAGCTGGAACCCTGACTCCCGCACACCAGACTTCACTCCTGCAATCAAGGACAGACAGAGGGGAGGGAGAGAGCAGAGAGAGAGCTACCTAGCAGCAGTAGGCCTAACAGTACCCCCCCTCTACGGGACGCCACCTGGCGGCCGACAGGGTTTATCAGGATGTAACCTATGAAACTCACGAACCAGAGCAGGATCCACAATGAAGCTCCTGGGCACCCAGGAACGTTCCTCAGGACCATAACCCTCCCAATCCACCAGGTACTGGAAACCACGACCCCGGCGGCGAACATCCAGAAGTCGCCGGACAGTGTAGACCGGACCCCCACCCACGATCTTGGGCGGAGGAGGGGGACGAGAGGGCGGGCACAAAGGGCTAACCGACACAGGCTTAATCTGGGAAACATGAAAGGTGGAATGAACCCGTAGGGAGGCAGGAAGCTGTAGCTTAACCGCGCAGGGGGTTAACAATAGACAGTATCTTGAACGGTCCTATAAAACGAGGCGCCATCTTCTTCGACTCCACCTTCAATGGAAGGTCCCGTGACTTCACCCATACCTCTTGACCAGGAGAGTAACCGGGAGCCTGGGACCGGTGACGGTTGGCTTGCCTCTGCATGTACGCCGAAGCTCGGGACAGAGCTACCCTGGCCTTCCTCCAGACCTTGCAGCAGCGGCGCATGTGGGACTGCACCGAGGGTACCGCAAGTTCCCTCTCTTGGGAAGGGAACAGGGGAGGTTGATAACCCAGAGCACACAGAAAAGGGGACAAACCAGAGGAAGCGTTAGTCAAGGTGTTATGAGCATATTCCACCCAGGGGAGCATGGAGCTCCATGACCCAGGGTTAGACCCAGTGACACAGCGAAGTGCGGTCTCCATCTCCTGGTTCGCTCTCTCGGCTTGCCCGTTGGTCTGGGGGTGATATCCAGAGGACAGGCTGGATGTAATGCCCAAAGCTTTACAGAAAGCTTTCCACACCTGGGAGACAAACTGGGGACCCCTGTCAGAGACAATATCCGTGGGTAGACCATGAGAGCGGAACACATGTTCAACCAAAATATCAGCCGTCTCTCTGGCAGTGGGCAGTTTAGGTAGGGCCAAAAAATGAGCGAACTTAGAAAAACGATCAATCACCGTAAGAATGACAGTCTTACCAGATGAGGGGGGAAGTCCAGTGACAAAATCCATAGCGATATGCGACCAGGGCCGGCTGGGTATAGGTAGAGGTCGTAGATGACCAGCGCTGGCCTGGGTGGAGTTTTTACTTCGTGCACATACCGTACAAGCAGCAATGAAGGCTCGAGTGTCCGCCTCCATCGTGGCCCACCAGAACTTCCGTCGCACAAAGTCAAGGGTCCGCGAAACTCCAGGGTGACAGGTAAGGGGAGACGAGTGAGCCCACTGAAGTACCTGGGAGCGAGCAGACTCAGGGACAAACATCCGGTTAGGAGGACCCCTCCCAGGGTCAGCTTGATGATGTTGAGCCTGTCTAACAATCCCCTCGATGTCACATGTGATGACTGCAATACTGCAGGTAGGAGGCAAAATGGGTTCAGGGTTACTACCAGTATCAACAGCCGAATGAACACGAGACAGGGCGTCAGGCTTGACGTTGCGTGACCCAGGACGGTAAGACAGAGAAAAATTGAATCTCCCAAAAAATAGTGCCCACCTGGCTTGACGGGGGTTGAGCTGCTTCGCTGACTGGAGGTAAGCCAGATTCTTATGATCCGTCCAAAGCGATGAAGGGTTGTTCCGCCCCCTCCAACCAATGTCGCCACTCCTCGAGAGCCAGCTTAACGGCGAGCAGTTCACGATTTCCAACATCATAATTCCTCTCTGCCTGAGAAAGTTTCCTTGAGAGAAAAGCACAGGGATGCAGTTTGTTATCTTCAGGAGAACGTTGTGACAACACTGCACCTACCCCAGTGTCGGATGCATCCACCTCCACGACAAACTGGCGGTCGGGGTCCGGCTGCATCAGAATGGGAGCCGAGGCGAAGCGATGTTTCAGTTCTTCGAACGCTGATTCGGCCCCTTCATTCCAAGCGAACGGTCGTGAGATGGAGGTGAGAGCGGTGAGTGGCGCCGCAATGCGGCTGTAGTCCTTGATGAACCTCCTATAGAAGTTCGCAAACCCCAGAAATCGTTGAAGTTGTTTGCGGGTAGAGGGAGCTGGCCAGTCCGTGACAGCAGAGATCTTAGCTGGGTCCATCCGCAGCTCCCCTGAGCTATGATGTAACCCAAAAAGAGGTCTCAGACACATGAAATTCACATTTCTCCATCTTCACAAACAGTTTGTTCTCCAACAACCTTTGCAACACCTGGCGCACATGCAGTTCATGTTCCTGGGAGGACTCTGAGAAAATCAAGATATCATCCAGATAGACAAAAACAAACCGATTCAACATGTCCCGAAGGACATCATTGACTAGTGCCTGAAAAACAGCAGGGGCATTAGACAACCCAAAAGGCATAACCCGATACTCAAAATGTCCCAAGGGTGTGTTGAAGGCAGTCTTCCATTCATCACCCTTACGAATGCGCACCAGGTGATACGCATTTCGTAGATCCAGTTTCGTAAAGATGGTAGCACCATGAAGGAGGGGAAAAGCAGAATTAATCAAAGGCAGAGAATACTTGTTCTTAATGGTGATGTTGTTAAGTCCACGGTAATCAATACAGGGTCTGAGGGTCTTATCCTTCTTAGCAACAAAAAAGAATCCCGCTCCTACAGGTGACGAGGAAGGACGCATAATACCTGCCGCCAAGGAGTCCCGAATGTAGTTCTCCATAGCCTCCGTCTCCGGCCGGGAGAGATTGTACAGGCGACTGCTGGGGAGCGGGGCTCCTGGCTGGAGGTCAATGGCGCAGTCGTAAGGCCGGTGAGGAGGAAGAGAAGTAGCTCTGTGTTTGCAGAAAACGGATGCCAGGTCATGATACACGTCAGGAACAGCAGAAAGATCCATGGACTCCAGTGGAGGTTGAGGCACAGTACTGGCAGGAGTCTGAGCAGAACACAAACAATTCACATGACAAAATGTGCTCCATGAAACAATGCTACCTGTCACCCAATCAATGTGTGGATTGTGTTTTATGAGCCAGGGGATACCAAGGACCAGGGGAGTCTGTGGGCAGTCGATAATATGGAATTGAATGTTCTCCTGATGATTTCCCGACACTCTAAGACAAACAGGAACAGTCTGATGGGTAATGCGGGTCAACAATTGTCCATTTAGACCCTTAGCCTGCAGCGGACAGTCCATAGGAACAGTCTCCAAATCCATTTGTTGAGCCCACTCTCTATCCAAAAGCTTTCGTCGGCACCAGAGTCAATCAGCGCACTAACAGAGAAATTCTGGGACTGCCACTGGAGGGATGCCTGGAGCAGAATGCGGGGAGAAGAGGAAGAATCCGCTGCTCGGCTCACCAAAACTTCTCCCATAAATGATGAGCCGGCCCTTTTCCCCGGACGAACTGGGCAGGAAGGAACGAAATGACCAGCTTCTCCACAATACAGGCAGACCCGAGCCTGAATACGACGTGCACGCTCCTCTGAGGACAACCGTGCCACGACCCACCTCCATGGCTTCGGGTTCAGTGCTCCTCGTATCGACTCGGGAAGACCCGGCTCTCTCCGTAGGGACGATGCAGGGAGGAGTTTGTTGATGACAGACAGGTTGCTTGGAACTAACACTCCTCTCCCGGTGGCGCTCCCGAATCCGATTATCCAACCTGATAGTGAGTGAAATAAGATTATCCAGCGTAGGCGATTCATCATATGACACCAATTCATCTTTTAAAGTCTCAGACAAAGCATTGATGAACACTCCTTGTAATGCCTCGTCATTCCAACCACTCACTGCTGCTAAAGTCCGAAACTCCACTGCCATCTCCGCCACACTACGAGCCCCCTGCCGAAGAGAAAACAACCGTTTCGCAGCCTCCTTGCCTCGTACGGGGTGGTCAAAAACCTTCCTCATCTCCGTGGTGAAGGCCACGTAAGCGTTGCAAATGTCCGACTGACTCTCCCAGACCGCGGATCCCCAGGCACGAGCGGAACCGCTAGTAGAGTTGATAAGGTAGGCAATACGGGCTCTTTCTGAGGCGTAGGTGAGGGGCTGTTGTTCAAACACTAACGAGCATTGAGTCAAAAAATCGCCACAGGTTCCCATGTTCCCGTCATAGCGCTCTGGAGCAGGAACAAAAGGCTCTCTGATCTGGGCTGAAGGGGTAGTAAGGGCAGACACTTGATTGGTGAGTAATTGAACCTGATTAAGCAGCACCTGACTGTCCTCAGCAATCGTCTTAAACAGGGTATCATGTTGGCCAAGTAGAATGCCCTGATTGGCTATGGCAGTCCAAATTTGAGTGCACTCTGGGGTGGTATCCGAGCTACTGTCTGCTGGGTTCATGTTGGTCAGATCATACTGTTATGATTTAACTGGATAGAACCCAAATGCAGACAAGTACACCAAGCCAGAGAAGTTTTAACAGGTTTATTATAATGTTCAATAGTCCAGGTTTCCAATAAATGGGGAAGAGCAAGTCCAGGTTACAGGGAGGGTACAGATCCAGGTCAGGGCAGGTGTGGTACCGTAATGTCCTAGTGTCCGTGGTGAGTCCAAAGGAGAGGCCCGATAGTGGAGAGCAGGATGGTGGTGGCAGGAGTGAAGCGGAGGCAGGAGTCAGGTTCCAAATATCTGTGGCACAGGAGAAAAAGTAAATAAACAGTCCAAAAAACACAAGAGCGAAAACAGACAGGTTGAGTCGGCAGCGAGACTAACATGGTTGTCTTGACTATGATCTGACGATGAGTGGAAAGTTTGACCGGGTCTTAAAGGCTGAGGTGATTATGGTGAATGAGCTGCAGCTGGAACCCTGACTCCCGCACACCAGACTTCACTCCTGCAATCAAGGACAGACAGAGGGGAGGGAGAGAGCAGAGAGAGAGCTACCTAGCAGCAGTAGGCCTAACAGCAATGGCTTTTTTCTGGCCACTCTTCCGTAAAGCCCAGCTCTGTGGAGTGTACGGCTTAAAGTGGTCCTATGGACAGATACTCCAATCTCTGCTGTGGAGCTTTGCAGCTCCTTTAGGGTTATCTTTGGTCTCTTTGTTGACTCTCTCATGAATGCCCTCCTTTCCTGGTCTGTGAGTTTTGGTGGGCGGCCCTCACTTGGCAAGTTTGTTGTGGTGCCATTTTCTTTAAATGTTTTAATAATGGATTTAATGGTGCTCCATGGGATGTTCAAAGTTTCTGATATTTTTTTATAACCCAACCCTGATCTGTACTTCTCCACAACTTTGTCCCTGACCTGTTTGGAGAGCTCCTTGGTCTTCATGGTGCCGCTTGTTTGGTGGTGCCCCTTGCTTAGTGGTGTTGCAGACTCTGGGGCCTTTCAGAACAGGTGTATACAGTGGGGGGGGAAAGTATTTAGTCAGCCACCAATTGTGCAAGTTCTCCCACTTAAAAAGATGAGAGAGGCCTGTAATTTTCATCATAGGTAAACGTCAACTATAACAGACAAAATGAGAAAACAAAATCCAGAAAATCACATTGTAGGATTTTTAATGAATTTATTTGCAAATTATGGCAAATTATGGTGGAAAATAAGTACAGTGGGGAAAAAAAGTATTTAGTCAGCCACCAATTGTGCAAGTTCTCCCACTTAAAAAGATGAGAGAGGCCTGTAATTTTCATCATAGGTAAACGTCAACTATAACAGACAAAATGAGGGGGAAAAATCCAGAAATTCACATTGTAGGATTTTTAATGAATTTATTTGCAAATTGTGGTGGAAAATAAGTATTTGGTCAATAACAAAAGTTTCTCAATACTTTGTTATATACCCTTTGTTGGCAATGACACAGGTCAAACGTTTTCTGTAAGTCTTCACAAGGTTTTCACACACTGTTGCTGGTATTTTGGCCCATTCCTCCATGCAGATCTCCTCTAGAGCAGTGATGTTTTGGGGGCTGTCGCTGGGCAACATGGACTTTCAACTCCCTCCAAAGATTTTCTATGGGGTTGAGATCTGGAGACTGGCTAGGCCACTCCAGGACCTTGAAATGCTTCTTATGAAGCCACTCCTTCGTTGCCCGGGCGGTGTGTTTGGGATCATTGTCATGCTGAAAGACCCAGCCACGTTTCATCTTCAATGCCCTTGCTGATGGAAGGAGGTTTTCACTCAAAATCTCACGATACATGGCCCCATTCATTCTTTCCTTTACACGGATCAGTCGTCCTGGTCCCTTTGCAGAAAAACAGCCCCAAAGCATGATGTTTCCACCCCCCATGCTTCACAGTAGGTATGGTGTTCTTTGGATGCAACTCAGCATTCTTTGTCCTCCAAACACGACAAGTTGAGTTTTTACCAAAAAGTTCTATTTTGGTTTCATCTGACCATATGACATTCTCCCAATCCTCTTCTGGATCATCCAAATGCACTCTAGCAAACTTCAGACGGGCCTGGACATGTACTGGCTTAAGCAGGGGGACACGTCTGGCACTGCAGGATTTGAGTCCCTGGCGGCGTAGTGTGCTACTGATGGTAGGCTTTGTTACTTTGGTCCCAGCTCTCTGCAGGTCATTCACTAGGTCCCCCTGTGATGTTCTGGGATTTTTGCTCACCGTTCTTGTGATCATTTTGACCCCACGGGGTGAGATCTTGTGTGGAGCCCCAGATCGAGGGAGATTATCAGTGGTCTTGTATGTCTTCCATTTCCTAATAATTGCTCCCACAGTTGATTTCTTCAAACCAAGCTGCTTACCTGTTGCAGATTCAGTCTTCCCAGCCTGGTGCAGGTCTACAATTTTGTTTCTGGTGTCCTTTGACAGCTCTTTGGTCTTGGCCATAGTGGAGTTTGGAGTGTGACTGTTTGAGGTTGTGGACAGGTGTCTTTTATACTGATAACGAGTGCAGGACAGAGGAGCCTCTTAAAAAAGAAGTTACAGGTCTGTGAGAGCCAGAAATCTTGCTTGTTTGTAGGTGACCAAATACTTATTTTCCACCATAATTTGCAAATAAATTCATTAAAAATCCTAGAATGTGATTTTCTGGATTTTTTTTCCTCAATTTGTCTGTCATAGTTGACGTGTACCTATGATGAAAATTACAGGCCTCTCTCATCTTTTTAAGTGGGAGAACTTGCACAATTGGTGGCTGACCAAATACTTTTTTCCCCACTGTATATACTGAGATCATGTGACAGATCATGTGACACACAGGTGGACTTTATTTAACAAATTGTGACTTCTGAAGGTAATTGGTTGCACCAGATCTTATTTAGGGGCTTCGTAGCAAAGGGGGTGAATACATATGTACGCACCACTTTTCCGTTATTTATTTTTGAGAATGTTTTGAAACAAGTTCTTTTTTTCATTTCACTTCACCAATGTGGACTATTTTGTGTATGTCCATTACATGAAATCAAATAAAAATCCATTTCAATTACAGGTTGTAATGCAACAAAATACGAAAAACGCCAAGGGGATGAATACTTTTGCAAGGCACTGTATATGAATGTTTTATTCGACCAACAATACAAAGCTGTACCTGGTCACATGCGATTGTCCTAACAATACCTCTCACTCCGTCATCACCCTCATCACATCATCACCCTCATCACCGTAGTAACCCTATGTCTGTAATCAGTATATTGATGAGAAGCAGGTTGGAACCCACTGACCACAGAGCACCTTCACAAGGTTAGTGGGGGGGGGGGGTGTGAGGTAAGGTTAGTCCAACATGTAAGGTTAGTGGGGGGGATGTGAGGTAAGGTTAGTCCAACATGTAAGGTTAGTGGGGGGATGTCAGGTAAGGTTAGTCCAACATGTAAGGTTAGTGGGGGGGTGGGGATGTCAGGTAAGGTTAGTCCAACATGTAAGGTTAGTGGGGGGGGTGTCAGGTAAGGTTAGTCCAACATGTAAGGTTAGTGGGGGGGTGGTGTCAGGTAAGGTTAGTCCAACATGTAAGGTTAGTGGGGGATGTGAGGTAAGGTTATTCCAACATTCATATTCTGACTATCTGTGAAACTCACTTAAAAGAAAAGATAGAAATGCCAATGGTGGAGGTGTTGCTGTTTATATTCAGAACCACATACCTGTGAAGATTAGAGAGGATCTCATGTTAAATACTGTTGAAGTTATATGGCTACAGGTTCATCTGCCTCACCTAAAGCTAATTCTGGTGGGAAGCTGCTATATCGTAGTCATATCTAGGAAAACCAAAGTTCCAAAGGCTGGGCCTAATATTGTGTATAAGAGGTCATACAATAAGTTTTGTAGTGATTCCTATGTTGTTGATGTAAAGAATATATGTTGGTCCGTGGTGTGTAATGAGGAGCAAACAGACACTGCACTTGACACATTTATGAAATTGCTTTTTCCAGTTACTTATAAGCATTCACCCATTAAGAAAATGACTGTAAAAACTGTTAAATCCCTGTGGATTGATGAGGAATTTTAAAATGGTATGGTTGAGAGGGATGAGGCAAAAGGAATGGCAAATAAGTCTGGCTGCACAACCGATTGGCAAACGTATTGCAAATTGAGAAATTATGTGACTAAACTGAATAAAAAGAAGAAGAAACAACACTATGAAACAAAGATAAATGACATAAAGAATGATAGTAAAAAGCTTTGGAGCACCTTAAATTACATTTTGGGAAAAAAGGCAAACTCAGCTCCATCATTCATTGAATCAGATGGCTCATTCATCACAAAACCAACTGATATTGCCAACTACTTTAATACTTTTTTCATTGGCAATATTAGCAAACTTAGGCATGACATGCCAGCAACAATTGCTGACATTACACATCCAAGTATATCTGACCAAATTATGAAAGACAAGCATTGTCATTTTGAATTCCGTAAAGTGAGTGTGGAAGAGGTGAAAAAAGTATTGTTGTCTATTAACAATGACAAGCTACCGGGGTCTGACAACTTGGATGGAAAATTACTGAGGTTAATAGCGGACGATATTGCCACTCCTATTTGCAATATCTTCAATTTAAGCCTACTATAATGTGTGTGCCTCCAGGCTTGAAGGGAAGCAAAAGTCATTCCGCTACCTAAGAATAGTAAAACCCCCTTTACTGGCTCAAATAGCCGACCAATTAACCTGTTACCAACCCTTAGTAAACTATTGGAAATATATATATTTGACCAGATACAATGCTATTTTACTGTAAACGAATTCACAACAAACTTTCAGCATGCTTATAGAGAACGACATTCAACAAGCACAGCACTTACACAAATGACTGATGATTGGCTGAGAGAAATTAATGATAAAAAGATTGTGGGGGCTGTCTTGTTAGACTTCAGTGCGGCTTTTGACATTATGAATCATAGTCTGCTGCTGGAAAAACGTATGTGTTATGGCTTTACACCCCCTGCTATAATGTGGATAAAGAGTTACTTTTCTAACAGAACAGCCTCTCAAACATAATCCAGGTAGAATCAGGAATTCCCCAGGGTAGCTGTCTAGGCCCCTTGCTTTTTCCATCTTTACTAACGACATGCCACTGGCTTTGAGTAAAGACAGTGTGTCTATGTATGCGGATGACTAAACACTATACACGTCAGCTACTACAGCAACTGAAAGAACTGCAACAATTAACAAAGAGTTGCAGTTAGTTTCGGAATGGGTGGCAAGGAAAAATGTATGCACTCACTAACTGTAAGTCGCTCTGGATAAGAGCGTCTGCTAAATGACTAAAATGTTTGTTTTTTAATGTAAAATGTAAGGAATAAATTAGTCCTGAATATTTCCAAAACTAAAAGCATTGTATTTGGGACAAATCATTCACTAAACCCTAAACCTCAACTACATCTCGTAATTAATAATGTGGAAATTGAGCAAGTTGAGGAGACTAAACTGCTTGGAGTAACCCTGGATTGTAGATTGTCATGGTCAAAGCATATTGATACAACAGTAGCTAAGATGAGGAGAAGTATGTCCATAATTAAGGTTTGCTCTGCCTTCTAAACAATACTATCAACAAGGCAGATCCTACAGGCCCTAGTTTTGTCGCACCTAGATTACTGTTCAGTAGTGTGGTCAGGTGCCACAAAGAGGGACTTGGGAAAATTGCAGTTGGCTCAGAACAGGGCAGCACGGCTGGCCCTTAAAAGTACACGGAGAGCTAACATTAATGACATGCATCGCAGTCTCTCCTGGCTCAGAGTGGAAGAGAGATTGAATGTACCAAGCTGTCTGTTTAAACTACTATCACACAGCTCGGAAACCCATGCATACCCCACAAGACATGCCACCAGAGGTCTCTTCACAGTCCCCATGACTACATGGAACTCTATTCCACATCAGGTAAATGATGCAAGCAGTAGAATCAGATTTTAAAAAACAGGTGAAAATACACCTTATGGAACAACGGGGACTGTGAAGAGAAACACACAAGGGTATAGACACATGCATACGCACACATTGTGATATTGTTGTATGGTGGTTTTAAACATTTTGTATTGTAGATACACTACCGTTCAAAAGTTTGGGGTCACTTAGAAATGTCCTTGTTTTCGAAAGAAAAGCAATTTTTTTATCCATTAAAATAACATCAAATTGATCAGAAATACAGTGTAGACATTGTTAATGTTGTAAATGGCTATCGAAGGAAATCCTCCATAGCTCAGCTGGTAGAGCACGGCGCTTGTAACGCCAGGGTAGTGGGTTCGATCCCCGAGACCACCCATACACAAAAAAAATGTATGCACGCATGAAAATAATTGCAAAAGGGTTTTCTAATGATCAATTAGCCTTTTAAAATGATAAACTTGGATTAGCAAACACAACGTGCCATTGTAACACAGGACTGATGGTTGCTGATAATGGGCCTCTATGTGCCTATGTAGATATTCCATTAAAAATCAGCCGTTTCCAGCTACAATAGCCATTTACAACATTAACAATGTCTACACTGTATTTCTGATCAATTTGATGTTATTTTAATGGACAAAAAAATTGATTTTCTTTCGAAGACAAGGACATTTGTAAGTGAACCCAAACTTTTGAACGGTAGTGTATGTAGTGGTGTAATAATGTCATATGATGTACTGTTTCATATTTTGTTTTATATATAATGTAAGTGCTTTAATATGTTTGGACCCCAGGAAGAGTAGCTGCTGCCAAGGCAGCAGCTAATGGGGATCCCTAATAAATACAAATACAAAACATGTAAGGTTAGTGGGGGGGTGGGGATGTGAGGTAAGGTTAGTCCAACATGTAAGGTTAGTAGGGGGGGGGATGTCAGGTAAGGTTAGTCCAACATGTAAGGTTAGTGGGGGGATGTGAGGTAAGGTTAGTCCAACATGTAAGGTTAGTGGGGGGGGTGGGGCTCTCCTTTTTCCTTTGTAATTACGTTGCTGTGTCTCCATTTTGTTGCGTCTCCTGCCCTCTCTAATAGCCCCTCCTACTCTGAGATGAGTGATGGGGCTCAGCAGTGCCAACCATTCATGTTGTTATAGTCTGTCACCTGATTGGTTAAGAAAGCATTTTGTCTTTTGGATTACAATTCCTGCCACCAGTCTTGACAGTCATCTGAGAGAGAGCAGAATCCTCCTCAGGATTACGTTTAGGAATGAAGATATGCAGCCGGTCGCAATTTTGGGATCTTTCAGAATGTTCGGGATACGCCACAAAGACGGGCAGTCTCACATTTCAGCCAGAGAGATAATGATGGGCAAAGACTGAAATCCACTCCGTAACACACACACACTCACATGCAGGGTATTTTCAGTTGTATAACACTTGTATGAGATTGTATAACAGAGTAGTTCTGGAACAAAAACATGCTCACGCCCCACTGGGTGTAATATTAGAAAATATAATTTATTAACTCAGGCCTGCGTCAAAGGGTTCAGGTGGACCAGAGAGAGATCTGTCAGATGAAACCATCGTTTTACAATCCTGACAGTCTGGGTTATGAATAACAAACATATTGGTATGATTCATACACAGGTCATCACACAGGTCATCATGTCAAATCACAGGTAGGTTAGAAGCATGGAGTCAAGACCTCACCTTGTTAATAGTCAGTTTGATAACACACACAGCAGTCATTTTATTGATTAAAGTGTTGAACTTACTACAGTAATACCCTGTTCACCTTGAGTTCATCTTTAAAGTTTTGTTTTGTTTAACATACAGCACACAAGGGTGAGATATATATATATAACAATTGCCAGAATTGCCTCTCTCTCTCTCTCTCTCTCTCTCTCTCTCTCTCTCTCTCTCTCTCTCTCTCTCTCTCGCGCTCTCTCTCTCTCTCTCTCGCTCTCTCTCTCTCTCCGCTCTCTCTCTCTCTCTCTCTCTCTCTCTCTCTCTCTCTCTCTCTCTCTCTCTCTCTCTCTCTCTCTCTCTCTCTCTCTCTCTCTCTCTCTCTCTCTCTCTCTCTCTCTCTCTCTCTCTCTCTCTCTCTCTCTCTCAGTCCTCCTCCACCACATCTAGCTGTGTGTAGTAGAAGGTGATTGTAGATCCCAGGCCGGTGTTGTAGAGGGCCTGACAGGTGTACATCCCTTGGGCCTCCTGGCGCAGCTCCTCCAACAGCAGAGAAGACGTGTTGGGGACCAACTGGAACAACACATTAATTTCTGTTGATTTACACAAAGTAACTTTATTTTAAATGTGTATATTTATTTTTATTCTGCACAAAAATTGCACTTTCGGAACAATAAAGTTTGATTTAATTGAATTGAATCCTGAGCAGTTTGACAACTGTTGGTGTGTGTCCTTATTTATGTGGCACAGTTCCTTCTCCTCATGTTCCTCTCATAAACATCCCCTACGCTCCTGTATATATTCCCCCTGTCAACTGTACTACCTCTGTGCCAAATGTAGTGCTTTTATCACAAAATGCACAATCCGCACCACTTTGCTTCTCTGCCCCACTATTTACTGTTGGGAAGAGATAGCTAGTTTAGAGTTAGGGTAAAAGAGGTTGGAGTTAGGGTAGAAGAGGTTAGAGTTTGGGTAGAAGAGGTTAGAGTTATGGTAGAAGAGGTTAGAGTTAGGGTAGAAGAGGTTAGAGTTAGGGTAGAAGAGGTTAGAGTTTGGGTAGAAGAGGTTAGAGTTAGGGTAGAAGAAGTTAGAGTTTGGGTAGAAGAGGTTAGAGTTAGGGCAGAAGAGGTTAGAGTTAGGGCAGAAGAGGTTAGAGTTAGGGCAGAAGAGGTAGCAAGTTTAGAGTTAGGGTAGAAGAGGTTAGAGTTAGGGCAGAAGAGGTTAGAGTTAGGGCAGAAGAGGTTAGAGTTAGGGTAGAAGAGGTTAGAGTTAGGGCAGAAGAGGTTAGAGTTAGGGCAGAAGAGGTAGCAAGTTTAGAGTTAGGGTAGAAGAGGTTAGAGTTAGGGCAGAAGAGGTTAGAGTTAGGGTAGAAGAGGTTAGAGTTAGGGCAGAAGAGGTTAGAGTTAGGGCAGAAGAGGTAGCAAGTTTAGAGTTAGGGTAGAAGACTTAGCTGGGTTACCCACCGTCAGCTGTCCTAGGCTGTTGGAGAGTAGAGGCTGGATTACGGGGCCATGTCCGTAGTTATAAGCCACAGCTAAATTAGACTGGGACCCAGGCCTGGTGAATCCCCAGATTAGGATATTAGGCATAGTGGATCCACAGTCTAGAGTCACAGAGCCCCCTACCACCCCTCTGGCCCGCTGGCGGATATACTCTACCTCCTCTGGGTCCACGATCTCCAGACCTGAGGGCAACAGGCATAACACACCTTATAAAGACTTGTTTAAGACAATATGATGGCTCATGTTATAAACCATTATACCTTCATTATATCAGTAAAGGTTTACCAATAGATACCGTAGACACATTAAGGCAGACAGAAGATAGATAAATGATCAACTACATTTTCTTCTCAAACACGTGAACCCTCCCTTGACACATGGGATGTAACATCCAGTCCAGTCCAGTCCAGTCCAGTCCAGTCCAGTCCAGTCCAGTCCAGTCCAGTCTAGTCTAGTCTAGTCTAGTCTAGTCTAGTCTAGTCTAGTCCAGTCCAGTCCAGTCCAGTCCAGTCCAGTCCAGTCCAGTCCAGTCCAGTCCAGTCTAGTCTAGTCTAGTCTAGTCCAGTCCAGTCCAGTCTAGTCTAGTCTAGTCTAGTCTAGTCCAGTCCAGTCCAGTCCAGTCCAGTCCAGTCCAGTCCAGTCCAGTCCAGTCCAGTCCAGTCCAGTCCAGTCCAGTCTAGTCTAGTCTAGTCTAGTCCAGTCCAGTCCAGTCCAGTCCAGTCTAGTCTAGTCTAGTCCAGTCCAGTCCAGTCCAGTCTAGTCTAGTCTAGTCCAGTCCAGTCCAGTCCAGTCCAGTCCAGTCCAGTCCAGTCCAGTCCAGTCCAGTAAGGCCTTACCTTGTATAGGAGGCTGTAGTAAGCATAGGAGCAGACAGAAACAGGACATCCTCCTCAGGGTCCCCATAGTAACACTAACCTTTCAGAGGTTGCTGGTTATTACAGCATTATATCACAGAGCTGCTGTGTTAAAATGCCTGTCTCCTCTGCAGTCCTCATAGGCTACACTACACTACACTACACTACACTACACACTGTGGGTGATTGAGAGAGAGAGAGAGAACGAGAGAGAGAGAGCCCAGGGAACAGACAGACAGGGGGTTCTCTCAAACTACATCACGTTGACTTTGAATTATTCATCAATGCTTTTCCACCTCTCTCACTCGCTCTCGCTCTCCCTCCATTCCTCTCTCCTCTCATGGCCTGGCTAATGGGCAGACCAGAGAGAAAGAAAGAGAAAGAGAGAGAGAGGTGTAGGGTGTCTGGTTGAGGCCATAGCATAATCTATTATTGAATTAACTGAAAGGGATAGCAGCCTCTTCGAAATTCCATCAGTCGGACGGTGAAATGAAATCCCTGTGTGCAGAGAGTCAGAAACAGAGAGAGAGACAGAGAGAGAAACAGAGAGCGATATACAGAAAGAGAGACAGAAAGAGAGAAAGAGCGAGAGAGATAGAGAGAGAGAGAGAGAAACAGAGAGATATCAATGAATTGGCGAGGGCACTAGAACAGTCTGCAGCACCTGGCCTCACCCTACTAGAATCTGAAGTCACCTGGCCTCACCCTACTAGAATCTGAAGTCAAATGTCGACTGTTTGCTGATGATCTGATGATCTGGTGCTTCTGTCACCAACCAAGGAGGGCCTACAGCAGCACCTAGTTCTTCTGCACAGATTCTGTCAGACTTGGGCCCTGACAGTAAATCTCAGTAAGACAAAAATAATTGTGTTCCAAAAAAGGTCCAGTTGCCAGGACCACAAATACAAATTCCATCTAGACACCGTTGCCCTAGAGCACACAAAAAACTATACATACCTCGGCCTAAACATCAGCGCCACAGGTAACTTCCACAAAGATGTGAATGATCTGAGAGACAAGGCAAGAAGGGCCTTCTATGCCATCAAAAGGAACATAACATTTGACATACCAATTAGGATCTGGCTAAAAATACTTGAATCAGTTATAGAACCCATTGCCCTTTATGGTTGTGAGGTCTGGGGTCCGCTCACCAACCAAGAATTCACAAAATGGGACAAACACCAAATTGAGACTCTGCATGTAGAATTCTGCAAAAACATCCTCAGTGTACAACGAAAAATACCAAATAATGCATGCAGAGCAGAATTAGGCAGATACCCGCTAATTATCAAAATCCAGAAAAGAGCCGTTAAATTCTATAACCACTTAAAAGGAAGCAATTCCCAAACCTTCCATAACAAAGCCATCACCTACAGAGAGATTAACCTGGAGAAGAGTCCCCTAAGTAAGCTTGTCCTAGGGCTCTGTTCACAAACTCAAACAGACCCCACAGAGCCCCAGGACAACAACAACAACAACACAATTAGACCCAACCAACTCATAAGAAAACTAAAAGAGAATTACTTGAAACATTGGAAAGAATTAACAAGAAAACAGAGCAAACTAGAATGCTATTTGGCTCTAAACAGAGAGTACACAGTGGCAGAATACCTGACCACTGTGACTGACCCAAACTTAAGGAAAGCTTTGACTACGTACAGACTTAGCGAGCATAGCCTTGCTATTGAGAAAGGCCGCCGTAGGCAGACTTGGCTCTCAAGAGAAGACCGGCTATGTGCACACTGCCCACAAAATGAGGTGGAAACTGAGCTGCACTTCCTAACCTCCTGCCAAATGTATGACCATATTAGAGACACATATTTCCCTCAGATTACAGCGATCCACAAAGAATTCGAAAACAAACCCAATTTTGATAAACTCCCCTTATCTACTGGGTGAAAAACCACAGTGTGCCATCAGAGCTGCAAGATTTGTGACCTGTTGCCACAAGAAAAGGGCAACCAGTGAAGAACAAACACCATTGGAAATACAACCCATGTTTATGTTTATTTATTTTCCCATTTGTACTTTAACTATTTGCACATTGTTACAAACCTGTATATATACATAATATGACATTTGAAATGTCTTTATTCTTTTGGAACTTCTGAGTGTAATGTTTACTGTTAATATTAATTGTTTATTTCACTTTTGTTTACTATCTACTTCATATGATTCCAAGATGGCGTAACAGTGCGGTCATGTTTTCTGTAGTGTCCTCGTGTAAATAGCCAGTTTTTTTGTTTTTTGTCTTTTCGAATATATTTCTCAATCTCACTTTTCATCCTTCAACTAAATATACTTTCCTGCAACCCGCCTCACCCAATGTGGAACGGATTCTATTATTTCTTACACTTTTTATCTAGAACCGGCTGAAACTAGCCAGCTAGCCAGCTAACTAGCTACTTGCTAGCTACTTGCTATTAGCCACCATTAGCGGTTTTCACCATTGTCCGTGGCCTG
Source organism: Coregonus clupeaformis (assembly GCF_020615455.1). Taxonomy (NCBI): domain Eukaryota; kingdom Metazoa; phylum Chordata; class Actinopteri; order Salmoniformes; family Salmonidae; genus Coregonus; species Coregonus clupeaformis. Next base: position 30,181,001 of record NC_059197.1, on the reverse strand, counting down.
CACTACCTACCAGCCAGCTCTAGCCTGGACAATTATCGGGCAGTCTGCACAGCGTGCTATCGACCCAGAATATATCGGATTTTCTGCCGGAATCACTGAATCACTGGACCTTTAACACCGGATCATCGCAACTAGCTAGTTTTTTTTATTTTTTTTTGGGGGGTAGATCAGCTTAATATTGCAGATAGATTGTATCTTCCATCAATGTAATTGTCTGCATCACTTCCAATCCCCCATGTTTACACATATATACAGTGGGGAGAACATGTACACTGCCGATTTTGCAGGTTTTCCGACTTACAAAGCATGTAAATAGAATTATTGTAAAATGAACTCTGTCCATAAGGTGTAGATAGTAAGTATAGAACGGAAGTAGACACCTGGGCATTGTTGTTCACTAATTTACTCCAAGTAGGGAAAGGATGGTGGGGTTGAAAAGTAATAAAGGGGAGTATATATATAAAAAATAAAAATAAACATGGGGGATTGGAAGTGATGCAGACAATTACATTGATAGAAGATACAATCTATCTGCAATATTAAGCTGATCCATTCCCCCCCCCAAAAAAAATTAAAAATAAAAATAAAATAAAATAAAATAAAAAAGCATGTAGAGGTCTGTAATTTTTATCATAGGTACACTTCAAAGTGAACGTGATGTAGTTTGAGAGAACTACCTCTCTGTCAACCGGACGGGACCTCCTATTGTCGACACGGAGCCCCGCCGATCCATCACGACTGGTCTGCCAACGTAATCGCCTGATGTGGTTTCAACAGGCTTCCCGTTGCGACGACCACGAAGATCCATCTGCTTGCCCTGGCCCGCTAGCACACGCAACCAACAGCCGTGCCTCCTGCTTGCCTGTGCCATAGCAGCCATCGAACTGCTCCCGGACTCACCTATTGCTGTTCACTGGACCTTATGATCACTCAGCTACACAGCTGATAATTGCTGGACTGTTCCTTTACACGGTACCCCATCCTGTTTATCTGTCCTGTTTATCTGTTTAGCCTCAGCCCAAACTTTCGTCGCCATTACCAGTTGTTGTCTTAGCTCTCTCGAATAACACCTGTGATTGCTTTATGCCTCTCTCCCATGTCAATATGCCTTGCCTATTGCTGTTTCGGTTAGTTCTTATTATACAATTTCACTGTAGAGCCCCCAGTCCAGCTCAACCTGCCTCAGACAGCTCCTTTGTCCCACCCCCCACACACGCAGAGACCGGCTCAATCGGTGCCTCCAGTGATGCTATCTCTTTCATCGTTACCCAACGCTTAGGTTTACCTCCACTGTACTCATATCCTTCCATAACCTTGTCTGTACATAATGCCCTGAATCTATTCTACAACGCCCGGAAATCTGCCACTTTTATTCTCTGTACCCAACGCACTAGAAGACCAGTTCTTAAAGCCTTTAGCCGTATCCTTATTCTAGTCCTCCTCTGTTCCTCTGGTGATGTAGAGGCTAACCCAGGCCCTGTAGCCCCCAGTATCACTCCTACTCCCCAGGCGCTATCATTTGCTGACTTCTGTAACTGTAAAAGCCTTGGTTTCTTGCATGTTAACATCAGAAGCCTCCTCCCTAAATTTGAGTTATTCACTGCGTTAGCACACTCCGCTAACCCTGATGTTCTAGCAGTGTCTGAATCCTGGCTTAGGAAGGCCACCAAAAACTCTGAAATGTCCATCCCCAATTACAAAATGTTCCGTCTAGATAGAACTGCCAAAGGGGGCGGAGTTGCAATCTACTGTAGAGATAGCCTGCAGAGCTCTATCGTACTATCCAGGTCTGTGCCCAAACAGTTTGAGCTTCTACTTCTAAAAATCCACCTTTCCAGAAATAAGTCTCTCACTGTTGCCGCTTGCTGCAGACCCCCCTCAGCACCCATCTATCCTCAGAGTTCGTACTGCTTGGTGACATAAACTGGGATATGCTTAACACCCCGGCCATCCTACAATCTAAACTAGATGCCCTCAATCTCACACAAATTATCAAGGAACCTACCAGGTACAACCCTAAATCCGTAAACATGGGCACCCTCATAGATATCATCCTGACTACTTTACCCTCTAAATACACCTCCGCTGTCTTCAACCAGGATCTCAGCGATCACTGCCTCATTGCCTGCATCCGTAATGGGTCCACAGTCAAACGACCACCCCTCATCACTGTCAAACGCTCCCTAAAACACTTCAGCGAGCAGGCCTTTCTAATTGACCTGGCCCGGGTATCCTGGATGGATATTGACCTCATTCCGTCAGTAGAGGATGCCTGGTTGTTCTTTAAAAGTGCTTTCCTCGCCATCTTAAATAAGCATGCCCCATTCAAAAAATGCAGAACTAAGAACACATATAGCCCCTGGTTCACCCCAGACTTGACTGCCCTTGACCAGCACAAAAACATCCTGTGTCGTACTGCATTAGCATCGAACAGCGCCCGTGATATGCAACTTTTCAGGGAAGTCAGGAACCAGTATACACAATCAGTTAGGAAAGCAAAGGCTAGCTTTTTTCAAACAGAAATTTGCATCCTGTAGCACTAACTCCAAAAAGTTTTGGGACACTGTAAAGTCCATTGAGAATAAGAGCACCTCCTCCCAGCTGCCCACTGCACTGAGGCTAGGAAACACTGTAACCACCGATAAATCTACGATAATCGAGAATTTCAATAAGCATTTTGCTACAGCTGGCCATGCTTTCCACCTGGCTACCCCCGCCACCAGCTCTGCACCCTCCGCTGCAACTTGCCCATGCCCCCCACTTCTCCTTCACCCAAATTCAGATAGCTGATGTTCTGAAAGTGCTGCAAAATCTGGACCCCTACAAATCAGCTGGGCTAGACAATCTGGACCCTTTCTTTCTAAAATTAGCCGCAGAAATTGTAGCAACCCCTGTTACTAGCCTGTTCAACCTCTCTTTCCAATCATCTGAGATCCCCAGAGATTGGAAAGCTGCCGCAGTCACCCCCCTCTTCAAAGGGGGTGACACTCTAGATCCAAACTGTTACAGACCTATATCCATCCTGCTCTGCCTTTTTAACGTTTTTGAAAGCCAAGTTAACAAACAGATCACCGACCATTTTGAATCCCTCCGCTATGCAATCCGGTTTCCGAGCTGGTCATGGGTGCACCTCAGCCACGCTCAAGGTCCTAAACATTATTATAACCGCGATCGATAATAGACAGTACTGTGCAGCCGTCTTCATCAACCTGGCCAAGGCTTTTGACTCTGTCAATCACCACATTCTTATTGGCAGACTAAATAGCCTTGGTTTCTCAAATGACTGCCTCGCCTGGTTCACCAACTACTTCTCAGATAGAGTTCAATGTGTCAAATCGGAGGACCTGTTGTCTGGACCTCTGGCAGTCTCTATGGGGGTGCCACAGGGTTCAATTCTCGGGCCGACTCTATTCTCTGTGTATATCAATGATGTCGCTCTTGCTGCTGGTGACTCTTAGATCCACCTCTACGCAGACAACACCATTTTGTATACATCTGGCCCTTCATTGGACACTGTGTTAACAAACCTCCAAACGAGCTTCAATGCCATACAACACTCCTTCCGTAGCCTCCAACTGCTCTTAAACACTAGTAAAACTAAATGCATGCTCTTCAATCGAACGCTGCTTGCACCTAGACTAGAATCACTACTCTCAGCGGGTCTGACTTAGAATATGTGGACAACTACAAATACCTAGGTGTCTGGTTAGACCGTAAACTCTCCTTCCAGACTCACATTAAGCATCTCCAATCCAAAGTTAAATATAGAATCGGCTTCCTATTTCGCAACAAAGCCTCCTTCACTCATGCTGCCAAACATGCCCTCGTAAAACTGACTATCCTACCGATCCTTGACTTCGGCGATTTAATTTACAAAATAGCCTCCAACACACTACTGAGCAAATTGGATGTAGTCTATCACAGTGCCATCCGTTTTGTCACCAAAGCCCCATATACTACCCACCATTGTGACCTGTACACTCTCGTTGGCTGGCCCTCACTACATATTCGTCGCCAATCCCACTGGCTCCAGGTCATCTATAAATCTCTGCTAGGCAAATCCCCGCCTTATCTTAGCTCATTGCTCACCATAGCAACACCCACCCGTAGTATGCACTCCAGCAGGTATATCTCACTGGTCATCCCCAAAGCCAACACCTCCTTTGGCCGCCATTCCTTCCAGTTCTCTGTTGCCAATGACTGGAACGAATTGCAAAAATCTCTGAAGCTGTAGACTCTTATCTCCCTCACTAACTTTAAGCATCAGTTGTCAGAGCGTCTTACCGATCACTGCACCTGTACACAGCTCATCTGAAATTAGCCCACCCAACTACCTCATCCCCATATTGTTATTTATTTTGCTCATTTACACCCCAGTATCTCTATTTGCACATCATCTTCTGCACATCTATCACTCCCGTGTTAATACTAAATTGTAATTACTTTGCACTATGGCCTATTTAGTGCCTTACCTCCATAACTTACTACATTTGCACACACTGTATATAGATTTTCTATTGTGTTATTGACTGTATGTTTTGTTTATCCCATGTGTAACTCTGTGTTGTTATTTTTATCGCACCGCTTTGCTTTGTCTTGGCCAGGTCGCAGTTGTAAATGAGTGTCACGTAAGTTAAGAGACGGGTCGGACCAAGGTGCAGCGTGAAAGGCGTACATGTTTATTTAACTAATAAACACACGACACAGTAACCAAAATAACAAACTTAACCGTGACAGTCCAAAGGGCTAACACACAAGCCTAAACAGGAACACAACAAGATCCCACAACACAGGCAGGAAAACGGGCTGCCTAAGTATGATCCCCAATCAGAGACAACGAGCGACAGCTGCCTCTGATTGGGAACCACACCCGGCCAAACATAGAAATACAAAATCTAGACTATTCACACCTTGACCAATCTAGCTAGAGTTCTATAGGCCAGGGCGTGACAATGAGAACTTGTTCTCAACTGGCTTACCTGGTTAAATAAAGGTGAAATAAAAAAGTATTTAAAAAAAACTTGCTTTGGCAATGTTAGCATACGTTTCCCATGCCAATAACATTTACGTTTACATTTACGTCATTTAGCAGACGCTCTTATCCAGAGCGACTTACAGTTAGTGCATACATTATTCTTTTTTTTCATTTTTTTTTCATACTGGCCCCCCGTGGGAATCGAACCCACAACCCTGGCGTTGCAAACGCCATGCTCTACCAACTGAGCTACCTCCCTGCCGGCCATTCCCTCCCCTACCCTGGACGACGCTGGGCCAATTGTGCGCCGCCCCATTTTCTCCCGGTCACGGCCGGCTACGACAGAGCCTGGATTCGAACCAGGATCTCTAGTGGCACAGCTAGCACTGCGATGCAGCGCCTTAGACCACTGCGCCACTCGGGAGACTGTAAAGCCCTTAAAGTGAAATTGAATTGAAAAAGAGAGATTTGTATTTGTATTTATTAGGGATCTCCACTCTTCCTGGGGTCCAAACATATTAAAGCGGCTGGAGTCTTTGGCAATTTCTAGGGCCTTCCTCTGACACCGCCTGGTATAGAGATCCTGGATAGCAGGAAGCTTGGCCCCAGTGATGTACTGGGCCGTACTGTAGTGCCATTTATCTTTGAGACATCAATAATTCTATTCTCCTTTCCAAAGCCGTTAAAGTGGAACTGACAGCATTTTAGCAACAGGAAATCTTATTATAATCTGTTCATATACACCCCCAGGAAGAATATGACACCTTTTAAAAACAATTCTGACAAGCAAGCACTTCGATATGGTCATTTTCACATCTTCATAACATTTTAGAATGTTTAGGAATTATGTATACTAAGGCATTTGTGAAAATTCTATAGCAATATAGAGTGGGAAAACAGTTGTGCATTTGGACAATTAATAGACACTGCAGTAAATAAAACCTACTAGAAACATCTCTCTTGTCCAGGACCGGTGTCTACGCAGACCGGTGCACCATTGCCAATCAGAGCTACAGTAGGCCTATATGCAAATAAGCCATTTGCCACATGGGCCTGCCATCATTCATTTTGAAATGGACTGTGTTTACAGGCTGTAGCAACAGCGCGACTTTAGATCAATAGAAAGCATTCGCCAAAAGCCACAAAATACACCTGAATGGATTTCTACAAACATGTAAATACCACGGGAGTCCTCTTACATTTGGGAACAATGCAAATAGTCCGGATAGCCATTTGATTAGCTGTTCAGGAGTCATATGGCTTGGGGGTAGAAGCTGTTAAGAAGCCTTTTGGACCTAGACTTGGCGCTCGGTACAGCTTGCCGTGCGGTAGCAGAGAGAACAGTCCATGACTAAGGTGGCTGGAGTCTTTGGCAATTTCTAGGGCCTTCCTCTGACACCGCCTGGTATAGAGATCCTGGATAGCAGGAAGCTTGGCCCCAGTGATGTACTGGGCCGTACTGTAGTGCCTTGCGTTTGGAGGCCGAGCAGTTGCCATACAAGTCAGGATGTTCTCGATGGTGCAGCTGTATAACTTTTTGAGGATCTGAGGACCCATGCCAAATCTTTTCAGTCTCCTGAGGGGAATAGGCTTTGTCGTGCCCTCTTCACGACTGTCTTGGTGTGTTTGGACCATGATAGCTTGTTGGTGATGTGGACACCAAGGAACTTGAAGCTCTCAACCTGTTCCACTACAGCCCTGTCAATGAGAATGGGGGTGTGCTCTGTCCTCCTTTTTCCTGTAGTCCACAATCATCTCCTTTGTCTTGGTCACGTTGAGGGAGAGGTTGTTATCCTGGCACCACACGGCCAGGTCTCTGACCTCCTCCCTATAGGCTGTCTCATCGTTGTCGGTGATCAGGCCTACCACTGTCGTCGGCAAACTTAATGATAGTGTTGGAGTAGTGCTTGGCCATGCAGTCATGGGTGAACAGGGAGTACAGGAGGGGACTGAGCACGCACCCCTCAGGGACCCCCGTGTTGAGGATCAGCGTGGCAGATGTGTTGTTACTTACCCTTACCACCTGGGGTGGCCCGTCAGGAAGTCCAAGATCCAGTTGCAGAGGGAGGTGTTTAGTCCCAGGGTCCTTAGCTTAGTGATGAGCTTTGAGGGCACTATGGTGTTGAACACTGAGTTGTAGTCAATGAATAGCATTCTCATGTAGATGTTCCTTTTGTCCATGTGGGAAAGGGCAGTGTGGAGTGCAATAGAGATATGTGGATCTGTTGGGGTGGTATGCAAATTGGAGTGGGTCTAGGGTTTCTGGGATACTGGTGTTGATGTGAGCCATTACCAGCCTTTCAAAGCACTTCATGGCTACAGACTTGAGTGCTACAGGTCGGTAGTCATTTAGGCAGGTTATCAATGCTCTGATGTTAATTTCCCCAACAGAAACCCTGGGTGAATGTTTGGTTGAACTTTCAGATTGGTCACTAGATAATCTTGATTTGGAGTTTGCGTCTTATGGCCACTGGTAAAAGAAAATGTAAGTGAATCAAGTACGCCTATAGCTTGATATCACTCCATGGAAACATCTTCTGTGAGGCCAATAACAGGAAGTGGCCGTGTGGTCTAGGGTGGACCGTCAGCGCAGCACTCACTCGTAAACAGTGGTGTAAAGTACTAAAGTTAAAACACTTGAATTAATGTACTACTGAAGTCGTTTTTCTGGGGTATCTGTACTTTACTTTACTATTTATATTTTTGACTACTTTTACTTTTACTTCACTACATTCCTAAAGAAAATAATATACTTTTTACCCCATACATTTTCCCTGACACCCAAAAGTACTCGTTACATTTGGAGTGCTTAGGAGGACAGGACAATTGTCCCATTCACACACTTATCAAGTGAACATCCCTGGTCATCCCTACTTCCTCTGATCTGGCGGACTCACCAAACACACATGCTTAGTTTGTAAATGATGTCTGAGTGTTGGAGTGTGCCCCTGGCTATCCATAAATACAAATAAATACATTAAATGGTGCCGTCTGGTTTGCTTAATATAAGGAATTTTGAAATGATTTATACTTGTACTTTTAGTTTAGATACTTAAGTATATTTTAGCAATTACATTTACTTTTGATACTTAAGTACTGTATATTTAAAACCAAACACTTTTATACTTTTAGTCAAGGAGTATTTTACTTGGTCATTTTCTATTAAGGTATCTTTACTTTTACTATGACAATTGGGTACTTTTTCCACCACTGCTTGCAAACAGGAAGACCATTACTCTCCTACACCCTTGAGATAAACAATCTTGTAACCACATCTCAAACTTTACTGAGAAACCTCCATCTCTACTGGGTTAGGTTATCAGATGCCATTTATCTTTGAGACATCAATAATTCTATTCTCCTTTCCAAAGCCGTTAAAGTGGAACTGACAGCATTTTAGCAACAGGAAATCTTATTATAATCTGTTCATATACACCCCCAGGAAGAATATGACACCTTTTAAAAACAATTCTGACAAGCAAGCACTTCGATATGGTCATTTTCACATCTTCATAACATTTTAGAATGTTTAGGAATTATGTATACTAAGGCATTTGTGAAAATTCTATAGCAATATAGAGTGGGAAAACAGTTGTGCATTTGGACAATTAATAGACACTGCAGTAAATAAAACCTACTAGAAACATCTCTCTTGTCCAGGACCGGTGTCTACGCAGACCGGTGCACCATTGCCAATCAGAGCTACAGTAGGCCTATATGCAAATAAGCCATTTGCCACATGGGCCTGCCATCATTCATTTTGAAATGGACTGTGTTTACAGGCTGTAGCAACAGCGCGACTTTAGATCAATAGAAAGCATTCGCCAAAAGCCACAAAATACACCTGAATGGATTTCTACAAACATGTAAATACCACGGGAGTCCTCTTACATTTGGGAACAATGCAAATAGTCCGGATAGCCATTTGATTAGCTGTTCAGGAGTCATATGGCTTGGGGGTAGAAGCTGTTAAGAAGCCTTTTGGACCTAGACTTGGCGCTCCGGTACAGCTTGCCGTGCGGTAGCAGAGAGAACAGTCCATGACTAAGGTGGCTGGAGTCTTTGGCAATTTCTAGGGCCTTCCTCTGACACCGCCTGGTATAGAGATCCTGGATAGCAGGAAGCTTGGCCCCAGTGATGTACTGGGCCGTACTGTAGTGCCTTGCGTTTGGAGGCCGAGCAGTTGCCATACAAGTCAGGATGTTCTCGATGGTGCAGCTGTATAACTTTTTGAGGATCTGAGGACCCATGCCAAATCTTTTCAGTCTCCTGAGGGGGAATAGGCTTTGTCGTGCCCTCTTCACGACTGTCTTGGTGTGTTTGGACCATGATAGCTTGTTGGTGATGTGGACACCAAGGAACTTGAAGCTCTCAACCTGTTCCACTACAGCCCTGTCAATGAGAATGGGGGTGTGCTCTGTCCTCCTTTTCCTGTAGTCCACAATCATCTCCTTTGTCTTGGTCACGTTGAGGGAGAGGTTGTTATCCTGGCACCACACGGCCAGGTCTCTGACCTCCTCCCTATAGGCTGTCTCATCGTTGTCGGTGATCAGGCCTACCACTGTCGTCGGCAAACTTAATGATAGTGTTGGAGTAGTGCTTGGCCATGCAGTCATGGGTGAACAGGGAGTACAGGAGGGGACTGAGCACGCACCCCTCAGGGACCCCCGTGTTGAGGATCAGCGTGGCAGATGTGTTGTTACTTACACTTACCACCTGGGGGTGGCCCGTCAGGAAGTCCAAGATCCAGTTGCAGAGGGAGGTGTTTAGTCCCAGGGTCCTTAGCTTAGTGATGAGCTTTGAGGGCACTATGGTGTTGAACACTGAGTTGTAGTCAATGAATAGCATTCTCATGTAGATGTTCCTTTTGTCCATGTGGGAAAGGGCAGTGTGGAGTGCAATAGAGATATGTGGATCTGTTGGGGTGGTATGCAAATTGGAGTGGGTCTAGGGTTTCTGGGATACTGGTGTTGATGTGAGCCATTACCAGCCTTTCAAAGCACTTCATGGCTACAGATGTGAGTGCTACAGGTCGGTAGTCATTTAGGCAGGTTATCAATGCTCTGATGTTAATTACCCCAACAGAAACCCTGGGTGAATGTTTGGTTGAACTTTCAGATTGGTCACTAGATAATCTTGATTTGGAGTTTGCGTCTTATGGCCACTGGTAAAAGAAAATGTAAGTGAATCAAGTACGCCTATAGCTTGATATCACTCCATGGAAACATCTTCTGTGAGGCCAATAACAGGAAGTGGCCGTGTGGTCTAGGGTGGACCGTCAGCGCAGCACTCACTCGTAAACAGTGGTGTAAAGTACTAAAGTTAAAACACTTGAATTAATGTACTACTGAAGTCGTTTTTCTGGGGTATCTGTACTTTACTTTACTATTTATATTTTTGACTACTTTTACTTTTACTTCACTACATTCCTAAAGAAAATAATATACTTTTTACCCCATACATTTTCCCTGACACCCAAAAGTACTCGTTACATTTGGAGTGCTTAGGAGGACAGGACAATTGTCCCATTCACACACTTATCAAGTGAACATCCCTGGTCATCCCTACATCCTCTGATCTGGCGGACTCACCAAACAGACATGCTTAGTTTGTAAATGATGTCTGAGTGTTGGAGTGTGCCCCTGGCTATCCATAAATACAAATAAATACATTAAATGGTGCCGTCTGGTTTGCTTAATATAAGGAATTTGAAATGATTTATACTTGTACTTTTAGTTTAGATACTTAAGTACTGTCACGCCCTGGCTCTGGGGACTATGTTATGTTGAGCCAGGGTGTGTAAGTCCATGTTTTGTATATCTATGTTGGCCTGAGTGACTCCCAATCAGAGGCAACGAGTGTCAGCTGGTTGTCTCTGATTGGGAGCCATATTTAACTATCGGTCTTTTCACTTTGTGTTGTGGTTTCTTGTTCCTTTTGGTTTGTGTGTATCGAAGGACTTCACGTTTCGTTCGTTGTTTTGATCGGGTGATCTGTTTAATAAATAATATGTACGCATTCAACGCTGCGCATTGGTCCTCCTCCTTAAGCGAACGTGACAGAAGAAACCACCAAGACAGGACCAAGCAGCGTGAAGAGGAGAGTGGATGGACCTGGGATCAGTGGAGTAGGAGTCTCAACTGGGCCCAGCCAAGCGAAGAGCAGAAAGGTTGGACTTTGAAGCAGTGGAGTGAGAGTCTGGCGAGAACTAGGGAGGCCTGGTCCACGGGGAGGAGAGAACCCCAGAAAATTTTTAGGGGGGGGCTCACGACGTGGACGACGGGGCAGCCGGAGGCCGCGATGGAGCGGTCCAGCGGGTGTGCAGAGGAGGCCGCCAGGTTAAGGGGGCCACTGGTCACAGAGGAGAGGGAAAGTGTGGAGGCACGGCGAGAGGTACTGGGGTGTATTACCAGTCCGGTCCGGCCCGTTCCTGATCCCTGCATAGGGCCAGTGGCGTGTGTCCCCAGTACGGTTCGGCCTGTTCCTGCCTCTCGCACTCGAGCCTGTGGTGCGCGTCGTCAGCCCTGTCCGGCCCGTTCCTGCTCTCCGTACCAAGTCGGTGGTGCGCGTCGCCAGCCCGGTCCGGCCCATTCCTGCTCTCCGCACCAAGTCTGTGGTGCGTGTCGCCAGCCCAGTCCGGCCCATCCAAGCTTCCCGCACCAAGCCAGTGGTGTGCGTCGTCAGTCCGGCACGGCCGTTCCTGCTCTCCGCACCAAGTCTGTGGTGCGCGTCGCCAGCCCAGTCCAGCCCATCCAAGCTTCCCGCACCAAGCCAATGGTGTGCGTCGTCCAGTCCGGCACGGCCCGTGCCTGCTCTCCGCACCAAGTCTATGGTGCGTTTGCGTCAGCCCTGTCCGGCCCGTTCCTGCTCTCCGCACCAAGTCTGTGGTGCGCGTCGCCAGCCCAGTCCGGCCCATCCAAGCTCCCCGCACCAGGTCAGTGGTGCGCGTCGTCAGCCCGGTCCGGCTCATTCCTGCTCCCCGCACCAAGCCAGGGGTGCGCCCGTCAGCCCGGTCCGGCCCGTTCCTCCTCCACGCATCAAGCCAGGGGTGTGCGTCGTCAGTCCAGCACAACCCGTGCCTGGGTCATGTCCGAGCCGGATCCGCCGCCGAGGCGGAGTGCCCACCCGGTCCCTCCCCTGTTGTGGTTGTTTGGCGCGGCCGGAGTCCGCGCCTTTGGGGGGTACTGTCACGCCCTGGCTCTGGGGACTATGTTATGTTGAGCCAGGTGTGTAAGTCTATGTTTTGTATATCTATGTTGGCCTGAGTGACTCCCAATCAGAGGCAACGAGTGTCAGCTGGTTGTCTCTGATTGGGAGCCATATTTAACTATCGGTCTTTTCACTTTGTGTTGTGGTTTCTTGTTCCTTTTGGTTTGTGTGTATCGAAGGACTTCACGTTTCGTTCGTTGTTTTGATCGGGTGATCTGTTTAATAAATAATATGTACGCATTCAACGCTGCGCATTGGTCCTCCTCCTTAGCGAACGTGACAGAAGAAACCACCAAGACAGGACCAAGCAGCGTGAAGAGGAGAGTGGATGGACCTGGGATCAGTGGAGTAGGAGTCTCAACTGGGCCCAGCCAAGCGAAGAGCAGAAAGGTTGGACTTTGAAGCAGTGGAGTGAGAGTCTGGCGAGAACTAGGGAGGCCTGGTCCACGGGGAGGAGAGAGAACCCCAGAAAATTTTTAGGGGGGCTCACGACGTGGACGACGGGGCAGCCGGAGGCCGCGATGGAGGCGGTCCAGCGGGTGTGCAGAGGAGGCCGCCAGGTTAAGGGGGCCACTGGTCACAGAGGAGAGGGAAAGTGTGGAGGCACGGCGAGAGGTACTGGGGTGTATTACCAGTCCGGTCCGGCCCGTTCCTGATCCCTGCATAGGGCCAGTGGCGTGTGTCCCCAGTACGGTTCGGCCTGTTCCTGCCTCTCGCACCGAGCCTGTGGTGCGCGTCGTCAGCCCTGTCCGGCCCGTTCCTGCTCTCCGTACCAAGTCGGTGGTGCGCGTCGCCAGCCCGGTCCGGCCCATTCCTGCTCTCCGCACCAAGTCTGTGGTGCGTGTCGCCAGCCCAGTCCGGCCCATCCAAGCTTCCCGCACCAAGCCAGTGGTGTGCGTCGTCAGTCCGGCACGGCCCGTTCCTGCTCACCGCACCAAGTCTGTGGTGCGCGTCGCCAGCCCAGTCCGGCCCATCCAAGCTTCCCGCACCAAGCCAGTGGTGTGCGTCGTCAGTCCGGCACGGCCGTGCCTGCTCTCCGCACCAAGTCTATGGTGCGTTTGCGTCAGCCCTGTCCGGCCCGTTCCTGCTCTCCGCACCAAGTCTGTGGTGCGCGTCGCCAGCCCAGTCCGGCCCATCCAAGCTCCCCGCACCAGGTCAGTGGTGCGCGTCGTCAGCCCGGTCCGGCTCATTCCTGCTCCCGCACCAAGCCAGGGGTGCGCCCGTCAGCCGGTCCGGCCCGTTCCTCCTCCACGCATCAAGCCAGGGGTGTGCGTCGTCAGTCCAGCACAACCCGTGCCTGGGTCATGTCCGGGCCGGATCCGCCGCCGAGGCGGAGTGCCCACCCGGTCCCTCCCCCTGTTGTGGTTGTTTGGCGCGGCCGGAGTCCGCGCCTTTGGGGGGGGGGTACTGTCACGCCCTGGCTCTGGGGACTATGTTATGTTGAGCCAGGGTGTGTAAGTCTATGTTTTGTATATCTATGTTGGCCTGAGTGACTCCCAATCAGAGGCAACGAGTGTCAGCTGGTTGTCTCTGATTGGGAGCCATATTTAACTATCGGTCTTTTCACTTTGTGTTGTGGTTTCTTGTTCCTTTTGGTTTGTGTGTATCGAAGGACTTCACGTTTCGTTCGTTGTTTTGATCGGGTGATCTGTTTAATAAATAATATGTACGCATTCAACGCTGCGCATTGGTCCTCCTCCTTAAGCGAACGTGACAAGTATATTATAGCAATTACATTTACTTTTGATACTTAAGTACTGTATATTTAAAACCAAACACTTTTATACTTTTAGTCAAGGAGTATTTTACTTGGTCATTTTCTATTAAGGTATCTTTACTTTTACTATGACAATTGGGTACTTTTTCCACCACTGCTTGCAAACAGGAAGACCATTATTCCCCTACACCCTTGAGATAAACAATCTTGTAACCACATCTCAAACTTTACTGAGAAATCTCCATCTCTACTGGGTTAGGTTATCAGATGCCATTTATCTTTGAGACATCAATAATTCTATTCTCCTTTCCAAAGCCGTTAAAGTGGAACTGACAGCATTTTAGCAACATGAAATCTTATTATAATCTGTTCATATACACCCCCAGGAAGAATATGACACCTTTTAAAAACAATTCTGACAAGCAAGCACTTCGATATGGTCATTTTCACATCTTCATAACATTTTAGAATGTTTAGGAATTATGTATACTAAGGCATTTGTGAAAATTCTATAGCAATATAGAGTGGGAAAACAGTTGTGCATTTGGACAATTAATAGACACTGCAGTAAATAAAACCTACTAGAAACATCTCTCTTGTCCAGGACCGGTGTCTACGCAGACCGGTGCGCCATTGCCAATCAGAGCTATAGTAGGCCTATATGCAAATAAGCCATTTGCCACATGGGCCTGCCATCATTCATTTTGAAATGGACTGTGTTTACAGGCTGTAGCAACAGCGCGACTTTAGATCAATAGAAAGCATTCGCCAAAAGCCACAAAATACACCTGAATGGATTTCTACAAACATGTAAATACCACGGGAGTCCTCTTACATTTGGGAACAATGCAAATAGTCCGGATAGCCATTTGATTAGCTGTTCAGGAGTCATATGGCTTGGGGGTAGAAGCTGTTAAGAAGCCTTTTGGACCTAGACTTGGCGCTCCGGTACAGCTTGCCGTGCGGTAGCAGAGAGAACAGTCCATGACTAAGGTGGCTGGAGTCTTTGGCAATTTCTAGGGCCTTCCTCTGACACTGCCTGGTATAGAGATCCTGGATAGCAGGATGCTTGGCCCCAGTGATGTACTGGGCCGTACTGTAGTGCCTTGCGTTTGGAGGCAGAGCAGTTGCCATACCAGTCAGGATGCTCTCGATGGTGCAGCTGTATAACTTTTTGAGGATCTGAGGACCCATGCCAAATCTTTTCAGTCTCCTGAGGGGGAATAGGCTTTGTCGTGCCCTCTTCACGACTGTCTTGGTGTGTTTGGACCATGATAGCTTGTTGGTGATGTGGACACCAAGGAACTTGAAGCTCTCAACCTGTTCCACTACAGCCCTGTCAATGAGAATGGGGGTGTGCTCTGTCCTCCTTTTCCTGTAGTCCACAATCATCTCCTTTGTCTTGGTCACGTTGAGGGAGAGGTTGTTATCCTGGCACCACACGGCCAGGTCTCTGACCTCCCTATAGGCTGTCTCATCATTGTCGGTGATCAGGCCTACCACTGTCGTCGGCAAACTTAATGATAGTGTTGGAGTAGTGCTTGGCCATGCAGTCATGGGTGAACAGGGAGTACAGGAGGGGACTGAGCACGCACCCCTGAGGGGCCCCCGTGTTGAGTATCAGCGTGGCAGATGTGTTGTTACTTACACTTACCACCTGGGGGTGGCCCGTCAGGAAGTCCAAGATCCAGTTGCAGAGGGAGGTGTTTAGTCCCAGGGTCCTTAGCTTAGTGATGAGCTTTGAGGGCACTATGGTGTTGAACACTGAGTTGTAGTCAATGAATAGCATTCTCATGTAGATGTTCCTTTTGTCCATGTGGGAAAGGGCAGTGTGGAGTACTTACATATAAAACTAAATATAAAACAGTACAACATTATTACACCACTACATATCTACAATACAAAATGTTTAATACCACCATACAACAATATTACAATGTGTGCGTATGCACGTGTCTGTACCTTTGTGTGTGTCTCTTCACAGTCCCCGTTGTTCCATAAGGTGTATTTCTACCTGTTTTTAAAAATCTGATTCTACAGCTTGCATCAGTTACCTGATGTGGAATAGAGTTCCATGTAGTCATGGCTCTATGTAGTACTGTGCGCCTCCCATAGTCTGTTCTGGACTTGGGGACTGTGAAGAGACCTCTGGTGGCATGTCTTGTGGGGTATGCATGGGTGTCCGAGCTGTGTGCTAGTAGTTTAAACAGACAGCTCGGTACATTCAGCTTGTCAACACCTCTTACAAAAACAAGTAGTGATGAAGTCAATCTCTCTTCCACTCTGAGCCAGGAGAGACTGCGATGCATGTCATTAATGTTAGCTCTCCGTGTACATTTAAGGGCCAGCCGTGCTGCCCTGTTCTGAGCCAACTGCAATTTTCCCAAGTCCCTCTTTGTGGCACCTGACCACACTACTGAACAGTAGTCTAGGTGTGACAAAACTAGGGCATGTAGGACCTGCCTTGTTGATAGTGTTGTTAAGAAGGCAGAGAAGCGCTTTATTATGGACAGACTTCTCCCCATCTAAGCTACTGTTGTAGCAATATGTTTTGACCATGACAGTTTACAATCCAGGGTTACTCCAAGGAGTTAAGTCACCTCAACTTGCTCAATTTCCACATTATTCATTACGAGATGTAGTTGAGGTTTAGGGTTTAGTGAATGATTTGTCCCAAGTACAATGTTTTTATTTTTGGAAATATTTAGGACTAACTTATTCCTTGCTACCCATTCCAAAACGAACTGCAGTTCTTTGTTAAGTGTTGCAGTTATTTCAGTTGTTGTAGTAGCTTACGTTTATAGTGTTGAGTCATCCACATACATAGACACACTGGCTTTACTCAAAGCCATTGGCATGTCATTAGTAAAGATGAAAAAAGTAATGGGCCTAGACAGCTGCCCTGGGGAATTCCTGATTCTACCTGGATTATGTTGGAGAGGTCTTCCATTAAAGAACACCCTCTGTGTTCTGTTAGACAAGTAACTCTTTATCCACATTATAGCAGGGGGTGTAAAGCCATAACACATACGTTTTTCCAGCAGCAGACTATGATCGATAATGTCAAAAGCTGCACTGAAGTCTAACAAGACAGCCCTCACAATAATTGTATCATCAATTTCTCTCAGCCAATCATCAGTCATTTGTGTCAGTGCTGTGCTTGTTGAGTGTCCTTCCCTATAAGCGTGCTGAAAGTCTGTTGTCAGTTTGTTTACTGTGAAATAGCATTGTATCTGGTCAAACACCATTTTTTCCAGTAGTTTTTTAAGGGTTGGTAACAGGCTGATTGGTCGGCTATTTGAGCCAGTAAAGAATGACTTTAGCTTTCCTCCAGGTCTGAGGGCACACACTTTCTAGTAGGCTTAAAGGGGAATGGAAACACTAGGATTTAGAACGCCAGCTATCCGTACCTGTAGATCGACATATTGGCATTGTTGAGTCACTGGCAGGAGAGAAAATGTTGGAACTCCCAAAAATGGCAGAATTTACCGAGTAGAATTAGTTTATTACAGAGAATTAAATAATGTTATTTAGGGAGCCAATAAACCTACTCAAGCCGTTCATGTTTGAGCCGATCGTTGCCCCAGATCAAAGAGTTCGTTGTCGTAGCAGGAACAACACAGACATCCCGCCTGAGGATAATGGATAGGGTATGAGTATGTTGTAGAGAGATGGTGGTGATACAGCACAAAATCCCAGTGGATGGCGGCTGTATTACATCCAGTCAGAGGTTTCCTGTGAATCTGTCTGGATGGCGACGTATTTATTGGACGTGTCACTAATCCTTATGAAGGACTTCCTGGCAGAAGAGGTTACTCGACCAGTCAGCAGCCGATATGCCAGTCTCATCCCTGCGTGTGTCGTTTCTTCCATAAAGCGCGCATACCAAGAAACAAAAGGCATTTACATAGGGTTTGAGTTTGAATAAAACCAGTTCATTTAGTAAATCTAGCCTGCTGTAATTTTTTTCAAGACATAGGCCTAATACCTGTGCCTTATGTAAAAATAGTATTAGTTAGCTTGTCCACTATAACAACAGGTTCAACTGTAACCAGATAAACACTGGGCAGCTAGTTGGTGTCACGATCGTTGGTTAGAGAGGACCAAGGCGCAGCGTGTTGAGCGAACATACTTTAATAGTAAAGTGCAAACACGAATACAAAACAATAAACGATACGTAACGTCCTCAGACAATGACTGACAAGGAACAAAAACCCACAAACACAAGGTGAACACAGACAGTATAAATATGGCTCCCAATCAGAGATAACGAGCCGACAGCTGACACTCGTTACCTCCGATTGGGAGTCACTTGACCAAACAAGGAAAACACAACCAATGACAACCCAACCAAACAAAACACAACCAAACGAACACACCCTGGCTCAAAATACAAAGTCCCAGAGCCAGAGCGTGACAGTACCCCCCCCTAAAGGCGCGGACTGCGACCGCGCCTCAAAACCCCAAATAGGAGAGGGCTGGGTGGGTGTTGCTCCTCGGAGGCGGCTCCGGCTCCGGGCTTGACCACCACCCTACTTCAATCCCCCCGTAATGCCCCCGATCCGATCTGACCCAGCTGGCTGGATCAGGACTGACGACGCGCACCCCCTGGCTTAGCGCGTGAGGCAGAAACGGACCGGACCTGGCTGACGATACGCACCCTAGGCTTGGTGCGTGGGCCGGAACGGACCTCACCAGGCTGACGACTCGCATCCCTGGCTTGGTGCGAGTAGCAGGAATGGGCTGGACCAGGCTGACGACTCGCACCCTTGGCTTGGTGCGAGTAGCAGGAACAGGCTGGACCAGGCTGACGACTCGCACCCTAGGCTTGGTGCGAGTGGCAGGAACAGGCCGGGTCGGGCTGGCGACGCACACCGTAGGCTTTGTGCGTGGAGCAGGGACAGGCCGGGCTGGGCTGGCGACGCACCCCGTAGGCTTTGTGCGTGGAGCAGGTACAGGCCGGGCTGGGCTGGCGACGCACACCGTAGGCTTTGTGCGTGGAGCAGGAACAGGCCGGGCTGGGCTGGCGACGCACACCGTAGGCTTTGTGCGTGGAGCAGGAACAGGCCGGGCTGGGCTGGCGACGCGCACCACAGACTCGGTGCGGAGCGCAGGAACGGGCCGGGCTGGGCTGTCGACGCACACCGTAGGTTTGGTGCGGGGAGCAGGAATAGACCGGACCGTACTGGGGACACACACCACTGGCTCTACACCGGGATCTGGAACGGGCCGGACCGGACTGGCAACACACGCCAGTACCTCTCGCCGTGCCTCTACACCCTCCATCCCCTCTTCTACCAGTGGCCCCCGTAACCTGGCGGCCTCCTCTGCAACCCCGCTGGACCGCTCCATAGCGTCCTCCTGCTGCCCGACGTCGTGAGCCCCCCAAAAAAATCCTCTGGGGGTCTCTCCTCCCCGTGGACCAGGCCTCCAACATTCTCGCCCACCTCTCGCTCCTCTGTCTCCAACCCTCGTCACTCAGCTCCTCAATGGGCTTGACCCAGTCGAAGCTGCCACGGAGATCTATTAGCGATGGCTCCTGGACACGCTGCTTGGTCTGGTCTTGGTGGGTTTTTCTGTCACGATCGTTGGTTAGAGAGGACCAAGGCGCAGCGTGTTGAGCGAACATACTTTAATAGTAAAGTGCAAACACGAATACAAAACAATAAACGATACGTAACGTCCTCAGACAATGACTGACAAGGAACAAAAACCCACAAACACAAGGTGAACACAGACAGTATAAATATGGCTCCCAATCAGAGATAACAAGCCGACAGCTGACACTCGTTACCTCCGATTGGGAGTCACTTGACCAAACAAGGAAAACACAACCAATGACAACCCAACCAAACAAAACACAACCAAACGAACACACCCTGGCTCAAAATACAAAGTCCCAGAGCCAGAGCGTGACAGTTGGCAGAGGCAAAGGAGACTTTAATAATATATGCCATTTAGCAGATGTCATTTATCCAAAGCGAACTGGGTACATGGTAGTGAAAACAGATCATAGATCCTTGCATCTATATCGCTGTCTATGAATTTGAGAGTGGTTACATTTCTCCGGCCCCATCCCTCAGCTTTTTACTGAAAGAGGAGCAGGGAGTCACTGTGTTATTGTTTCTACTGCTGATTGCCACTTTAAGTAAAGATGCAGATTAAATATGTTACAGACACTATAAAAATGTCCCATCACTCAGACAGTTAGTGAATACACAGCATCCAGCACAGTAAACAATCAATCAAATGTAAAGCCCTTTTTACATCAAAATAATGACAACATTGTTTATAGAGGGTGCAACAGTTCAACACCTCAGGAGCAAATGTCAGTTGGCTTTTCATAGCTGAGCATTCATAGGTCGAAACAGTAGGACCGGGACGAGGTAGCACATCCGTTGAAACGGATTCCCTTAATGGATGGGTGTATCTTTGAATTCGCTGTTGAATGGCCTGCTTCTTCTCCATTTTCGGGAACACCAGCCCGCTACCCCAAAGTGATCGATAGTATATCTCGGCTCGCACTGTGCTGATTGTGATTCTGAGCTCTCAGGTTCATACAGCGAGTTATGGTCAACACTGATCTCACTCTCCGTCAGCTTCATCTGTTGGTAGAAAACAATTAAGGCATTTTTAGGCTATAGTTATATTCAAGAATCACTGCATATATATATGTATATATATATGCATATACTTGAAATTAACAATAGCCTTAGAAATAACATGGATTTGCATGTACCTCCTCTGCCTCCTGCACATCCTCCTCCAGGATGAAAACCTTCTCAGGGATGAAGATGTCATCCTGAAAAAGAAAAACAAACTGAACCCAAATATATCAATTAACAAGCTACTGGTCTTCTATGCTTTGTCAACACACACACACACACACACACACACACACACACACACACACACACACACACACACACACACACACACACACACACACACACACACACACACACACACACACACACATAGCAAATACAGGGATATTTAATTTTCAGCAAACATTAGCTATGTCAACTTCAGTCTAGCTAAATGAGGTGGAGCTAACAAAACATTACAATAAAAATAAAATGTATTACTGTAACGTTCCTTGACTATCTGAGGTGGAAGCTAGCTACAGTAACTACCTAATAACAGGGGTACACGGAGAGACTGTGTTGCAATTTTAGTTGCAGTTGAGTTGCTTGCTAACGTTATTTGCTGGGGGGTGTTACACAAAGCACTTCAGACGCAATTAGCTAGTTACCTTCAACTGGAGTTGTCCTGTGTCTAACGCTAGCCAAGTCAACAACAGTCATGACCGGTTAACGTTACTTCAGGCTCCATTGCATTGACTCGTGTCGCCTCCTCCGTTCAGTCGCTTTTGCTTGACTCCAAAGTCAGCGATGTTGGTGATGGTCGGTAACCAGTGGCGGCTCCTGAAAAAATTCTCAGGGGGGGCAATTTTTCTGATGATTTAGGTGACCTACACACATTTAAAAAAAAGATATGTCCAGCAACAACATGAAGACAGGGGCAGCATATAAGTCAATACCAGAAGCATTTATTGACTGATCTCAAAAGTGTTGGCTTACAAAAGCAAAATAAGTTATCACAGTAAAAATAATCAAGGGTGTTCTTTCACATTCCTCAACACTGCATAAACAATATGCATTTCCATAAAACACCTCATCTTATTGTGCCACAAAGTTGACAAGTCCAAGAAAAATACCAGGGTTGGTGGAGCCCTCAGTTTCATCTTTGCCTCGCAAAGCTAACTCAAACACTCCGCAAAACTTCACACACTGGATTAGCCGGCTGAGGATGTGGCGGTTCTTGCTAACCTCATCGTTGTGGCGGCGGACAGCTAGCCTGTATCCCTCATCCAGTTGAGTGGCAATGTTCACTCTCCCCAAAGCAGACAATCTCAAACAGCTATCCATGTGGGTCTTTGACAGCTCATAATAATAATAATAATATGCCATTTAGCAGATGCTTTTATCCAAAGCGACTTACAGTCATGCGTGCATACATTTTTGTGTATGGGTGGTCCCGGGGATCGAACCCACTACCTTGGCATTACAAGCGCCGTGCTCTACCAGCTGAGCTACAGAGGACCACTAGCTCATGTTTCTTAATCTTTTCTGAAAGATGGTGCATGTCCGTTACACCAGTCGCTGTCCAAGCGGTGCTGTCTGCCGTGCCGCCTTCAGGGTGAAAGAGTAAGCAGGGGTAGCAGAAGACTGCATTAGCTACACCGCAGCCTGCTAGCCAGGTTTTTCGTTTGTACCAATTTTTGGAAAATCCTCGGGTGTAGGACTTTCCCCCTTTAGTAGAAACCTGTTGAATTATTAAATTTGGTCTGGGAGGTCCTAATTGTTTCGTTGCCAATTTATCTTGATTTGTTCGCCGACAAAAGGAACTTCTTTCAAAGAGACAATCGAGTTGCACTGAACGCTAGCCATCTTGACGGTAGTACGTGAATTGATTGACGCTGCTACCCGCTCTTTTCTTGAGTTACGTTCATGGTTATGTTCGATGACGAAAGCGCGTAAGTGCAAGCCCTCCCGGAACCCATAGAGATTGTATTGAAAGCTCTGATATTTGAAAAAAAAGATTTTACATGAGAGTCTATGAGAGACTTCTGGGGCGATTTTCAACCTGACTGAAATCGCCCCAAAAGGGGCGGGGCCATTTGAAGCACGACTTTAGCCTGATTGGACATTTAGTGGCAGATCAGACGTCTAGATTAGAACACTGATAACTACTGTTGCCGTGATATAATTGATTAGAAAAAAAATCCCTTCCTTTTCCCGTTTGGCAGTGCGTCGCCCATATCGCCCTAATGAACACACCGCCCCTGTCGGTAACCCCTTACACCATAACCCTCGAAATGGCAAATGGAGGCGCAAGCAGAGGGCTTCAACGTAGGCCTATGACTCCCAGTTGCCGCATCAAAAGTGCCCTTCATCGCGAAGTCTGCCTCCGTGAAGTGCTGTCTGTAGATCCTGCTAGCACGTCTTCAGGACATGGAGCCACTTCTTCAAATGTTGTGGGTCCTTGGGCAGCCGATGGTTGTTTACAGAGGGATTTTTTTTTGTGGCAATTCCTACAGCCTGACGCTATTCAGTTCATGTTTGAATTACTAGCTACTTGTTGTTGCCGTCTTCGTTGTCCGCACCTAACCTCACTCTCTTCCATTCACTCTTCGCACGAAAACTCAATACCACTGACAATTTGCACTGGCGTCAGTCGTTACTATGGCAATTTAAAATGCTGCTGACCATAGCTCAAATAAACCTTGTCGACGATCAAAATACTAAATATAGAGATGTTTAGTATTAGTGGATTGAATACATCTCTTTGCTTAGATTTACTTCCATTCACCTTTAAATTGAAATTGTGGCAAATAGGAGTGGCAATATCGTCCGATATTATCCTCAGTAATTTTCCATCCAGATTGTCAGACCCCGGTGGCTTGTCATTGTTGATAGAACACTAGTCCCTATTTACCCCAAGACGACCACACAACAGATGTCAACCATTCATAGTTGATGACAGTTTAATTAGTTAATGTATGAAGCACACAACATGTAAAGTCCTTGTGTGGAGTCAGATATTTACATTTTAGTCATTTAGCAGATGCTCTTATCCAGAGCGACTTACAGTTAGTGAGTGCATACAGATATGTCCTTTAGCCAGCTCCCATAGCATCGATAAAATTCAGATTTTGTTTCTGTTGGCACTCAAATCACTCCCTTAGCCATATGGTACATGGCTCGGAACAGGAAAGAGGAGTTGGATCAGTAGGAAGTGATGCAATACCAGGCTACACCAGCCACCAGCTAACACTCTGTTTCCCTGGGGCTGCTTCTCAAGTCTTCAGCCTGCTATTTGCAGTGTGTGGTGTGTGTGTGTGTGTGTGTCTGTGTGTGCATGTGTGTCTGTGGTGTGTGCGTGTGCGTGCGTGAGTGTGTGAGTGCATGAGTGCGTGTGTGTTTGTCTGTGGTGGTGTGTGTGTGTGTGTGTCTGTGTGTGCATGTGTGTCTGTGGTGTGTGCGTGTGCGTGCGTGAGTGTGTGAGTGCATGAGTGCGTGTGTGTGTGTCTGTGGTGTGTGTGTGTGTGTGTGTGTGTGTGTGTGTGTGTGTGTGTGTGTCTGTGGTGTGTGAGCAGAAGCCTATAAACCTGTGTCGGCTAGAGGCGACCTCCTCAGAAGGCAGGGCTGTAATTAACAGACTTAGTTAACGTTCCGCTTTCTGCTTTTTCTGGGATACTATTTATAGAACACTTCTGGAAGACAGATGAAATAAACATCAAATATAAAACTACTTGGTCTGCATCCCAAATAGCACCCTATCCCCTATAAAGTGCACTACTCTTGACCAGAGCCCTACGGGCCCTAGTCAAAAGAAGTACACTAAGGAATAGGGTGCTATTTGGGATTGCTCGTTGGTTTGTGAGGGGAGGTTTGGGAGATGCAGTTCAGTCACGTGTCACAGATTAACCTTGAAAGGAAAATGAACTCATTTTTTCTCTCTTTCATTTTTAACATGTCAGATACGTTCACTTCCTCTGTTCTGTAAATGGTCGTGAGGTGCTTAGCTGAGGAAATGCAGGATTCACAACATAACAGTATTTTTCTGATCTATACTCTTTATAATCATCTGAAAAATAGATCCACATTGTTGAATCAACACATACAGTAAGTCTCACCAGCTGTAATACAACTACTGTAAACTGAATGTTCTACAGTAAGATCTACAGAAGCCCTTTTCCAACCACTAGATGACACAATCTCTGTCTGGCGACGGTGTTTGTGCATGTGTGCGTGCGCATGTTTGTGTGCATGTGTGCGTACGTGTGTGTGTTTGTGTATGAGAAAGGAAACGTTATAATGACCAGGCCTGTTGGAGCCATCGCAGAAAAGAGCAGAGCAGATCAGAACAGAACAGAACAGAACAGAACTGAGCAGAACAGAACAGGACTCAGCAGAACATAACAGAACTGAACAGAACTGAGCAGAACAGAACAGAGCAGAACAGAGCAGAACAGAGCAGAGCTGAGCAGAACAGAGCAGAACAGAGCAGAACAGAGCAGAACAGAACTCAGCAGAACAGAGCAGAGCAGAACAGAGCAGAACAGAGCAGAGCAGAGCAGAACAGAATAGAGCAGAACAGAACTCAGCAGAACAGAACTGAGCAGAACTGAGCAGAGCAGAACAGAGCAGAGCAGAGCAGAACAGAGCAGAGCAGAGCAGAGCTGAGCAGAACAAAGCTGACCAAATTCCTTCCCAGTGAAACACATCCCCTATTACAGCAGTTTGACACACACACACACACACACACACATACACACACACACACACACACAACCACATGCACAGGCACACGCACACACACACACACACACACACACACACACACACAGCCACATCTGCTGCAAGGGGGACTGGAAAATGTGAATCATTGAAAAACAAAATGTTTTGGATGGGGGGAAGGAGAAAGAGACAGGGTGGAGGGAGATAGGAGAGGTGGAGGGGTGGAGAGGTAGAGGGGAGATAGGAGAGGTGGAGGGGTGGAGGGGTAGAGGGAGGAGGGTGGAGGGAGGAGGGGGGAGGGGTGGAGAGGTAGAGGGGAGATGGAGAGGTGGAGGGGTAGAGAGGTAGAGGGGAGATAGGAGGTGGAGGGGGTGGAGGGGTAGAGGGGAGGAGGGGTGGAGGGAGGAGGGGGGGGGGGGTGGAGAGGTAGAGGGGAGATAGGAGAGGTGGAGGGTGGAGGGGAGGAGGGGTGGAGGGGTGGAGGGGGGAGGGTGGAGGGTGGAGGAGGAGGGGTGGAGGGTGGAGGGGAGGAGGGTGGAGGGGGTGGAGAGGTAGAGGGGAGATAGGAGAGGTGGAGGGGTGGAGGGGAGGAGGGGTGGAGGGGTGGAGGAGGAGGGAGGAGGGGTGGAGGGTGGAGGGAGGAGGGGTGGAGGGTGGAGGGGAGGAGGGGGTGGAGAGGTGGAGAGGGTATTACAGTATTATCTGGGTCCTGTAAAAGCTCTCAGGTGGGTGCAGATCCCCATGGAGCAGATTCGCCTGCCAGGACCATTTTGAGCCACTCTCCCTGTGTTGGCAGCAGATCTGAGAACCCAGATAGCTGAGTGGAACTGTGCAACTATGGGCTGTTGGATCTGAGGACCGCATTACAATGTAAAGGGGCTACTTTGAATTTCACAGTATTTTACAGGCAAGTAAAATAATGTATTTCATATTACAGTACACCTACAGTAATATAAATACAGTATCAAAGCATGTACTGTGTAATGACACACAGTACAATACTGTAAAATTGACTTTATTTTACTGTTAAAAAAAAGTAAATGCTATCGGAATGAATTAATGATTGAATGGATGGATGAAATTCATTGACGGGATGGATTTGTATTTCACAGTATTTTACTGTATTTACAAGGGATTGGTGCAAGCAGGTTGGCTGCTAGTTAAAGTGTTTCCAAATTACAGCATATTAATGAATATTTGGGGTTTTATATGACTTGCACTTCTAGAGGCCTTAACACTATAACCACATAGGAGTTTAATTGGTGCAGCATTCTCACTGAAGGGTGTAACAAATATAACCTCTTACAAGGCACACCTCAAAATATGTTAATGAGCCAGAATCAACAATACCAAGCACCCACTAGGGGTCAAACGGTTTCTGGACCTCCAAAGATACAGTAAGGTACAGTATTCTGTGGGGTGGAATTACAGTACCACTCGAAATACAGCAACTTCTTTCCCCGCCCACAACATTCTCCCACAAAGCACCATCATTTACAGTATGCTGCAGTACAAAGTTTCAGAGTGTTTTACTGTTGATAATAACCCAAATGATCGTATAATTACAGTTTTTCAGTACTGTGTACATTAGACTGTTAGGGACTGGGCCTCATTCGTCTAATGCCCCCCCCACTGTGCCACCCCACCCGCTCTGCTCTGCTATGGGGATGGGCACATCTGGGCTGTGTGTGTGTGTGTTGGTGTGTGTGTGTGTGTTGGTGTGTGTGTGTGTTGGTGTGTGTGTGTGTGTGTGTGTGTGTGTGTTGGTGTGTGTGTGTGTGTGTGTTGGTGAGTGTGTGTGTGTGTTGGTGTGTGTGTGTGTGTGTGTGTGTGTGTGTGTTGGTGTGTGTGTTGGTGTGTGTGTGTGTGTGTGTGTTGGTGTGTGTGTGTTGGTGTGTGTGTGTGTTGGTGTGTGTGTGTGTGTGTGTGTTGGTGTGTGCGTGCGTGTGCATGTGTGTGAATACTTGGCATGTTGGTTAGGAGCGAGCGAGCACTGCGACAGGTGGGTGATTAGTGTAGTCATTACCCAGCATACTTCACAACAAAGTACCTCCTGATGGCGTTTCAGAGGAAAGGACCACCTATATAACAGGAATGTAACTGGGAATAAATGATAGATGATTGAACCTGGTGACTAAATGACTGTAACTTTAGTTTGCTGTGAGTTTGTGTTGTTCCATTTACTTTCTTAATGAGTTCTGTTTTCCTTTTACCCCTTTAGTTAGTTCAGTTAGTTAAGTTAGTTAAGTTAGTTCAGTTAGTTCAGTTAATTCAGTTAGTTCAGTTAGCTTAGTTAGTTCAGTTAGTTCAGTTAGTTCAGTTAGTTCAGTTAGTTCAGTTTGTTCATTTAGTTCAGTTAGTTTCGTTAGTTTAGTACATTTAGTTAGTTCAGTAGATTAGTTCAGTTAGTTCAGTAGATTAGTTCAGTTAGTTCAGTTAGTTTAGTCAGTTCCGTTAGTTCCATTAGTTTAATTAGTTCAGTAGGTTTGTTCAGTTTGTTCAGTTCGTTCAGTTAGTTCAGTTTGTTTGATTAGTTCAGTTAGTTAGTTCAGTTAGTTTAGTTAGTTTAGTTTGTTCAGTTAGTTCAGTAGGTTAGTTTAGTTAGTTCAGTTAGTGTATTTAGTTCAATTAGTGTATTTAGTTCAGTTAGTTCAGTTAGTTCAGTTAGTTTAGTTAATTCAGTTACTTCAGTTAGTTAGTTCAGTTAGTTTAGTTAATTTGATTAGTTCAGTTAGTTCGTTACTTCAGTTAGTTAGTTAGTTAGTTAGTTAGTTCGTTTAGTTCATTTAGTTCATTTAGTTAATTCAGTTAGTTCAGTTAGTTAATTCAGTTAATTCAGTTAATTCAGTTAGTTCAGGTAGTTAGTTTAGTTAGTTCAGTAGGTTAGTTCAGTTAGTTCAGTAGGTTAGTTCAGCTAGTTCAGTTAATTTAGTTAGTTCCGTTAGTTTAGTTAGTTCAGTTAGTTAGTTCAGTAGATTAGTTCAGTTAGTTCAGTAGGTTAGTTCAGCTAGTTCAGTTAGTTTAGTTAGTTCTGTTAGTTCAGTAGGTTTGTTCAGTTTGTTCAATTAGTTCAGTTAGTTCAGCTAGTTTAGTTAATTGTATTAGTTCAGTTAGTTAGTTACTTCAGTTAGTTAGTTAGTTCATTTGTTTAGTTCGTTTAGTTAATTCAGTTAGTTTAGTTCAGTTAGTTCAGTTAGTTCAGTTAGTTCAGTTAGTTTAGTTAATTGTATTAGTTCAGTTAGTTAGTTACTTCAGTTAGTTAGTTAGTTAATTCGTTTAGTTAGTTCAGTTAGTTCAGTTAGTTCAGTTAGTCAAATCAAATCAAATCAAATTTTATTGGTCACATGCGCCGAATACAACAAGTGCAGACATTACAGTGAAATGCTTACTTACAGCCCTTAACCAACAGTGCGTTTATTTTAAACAAAAAAAGTAAGAATAAAACAACAACAAAAAAAAAAGTGTTGAGAAAAACAAAGAGCAGAAGTAAAATAAAGTGACAGTAGGGAGGCTATATATACAGGGGGGTAACGGTGCAGAGTCAATGTGCGGGGGCACCGGCTAGTTGAGGTAGTTGAGGTAATATGTACATGTGGGTAGAGTTAAAGTGACTATGCATAAATACTTAACAGAGTAGCAGCAGCGTAAAAAGGATGGGGTGGGGGCAGTGCAAATAGTCCGGGTAGCCATGATTAGCTGTTCAGGAGTCTTATGGCTTGTGGGTAGAAGCTGTTGAGAAGTCTTTTGGACCTAGACTTGGCACTCCGGTACCGCTTGCCGTGCGGTAGCAGAGAGAACAGTCTATGACTAGGGTGGCTGGAGTCTTTGACAATTTTGAGGGCCTTCCTCTGACACCGCCTGGTATAGAGGTCTTGGATGGCAGGGAGCTTTGCCCCAGTGATGTACTGGGCCGTACGCACTACCCTCTGTAGTGCCTTGCGGTCAGAGGCCAAGCAGTTGCCATACCAGGCGGTGATGCAACCAGTCAGGATGCTCTCGATGGTGCAGCTGTAGAATTTTTTGAGGATCTGAGGACCCATGCCAGTTCAGTTAGTTCAGTTAGTTCAGTTAGTTTAGTTAATTTGGTTAGTTCAGTTAGGTCAGTTAGTTCAGGTAGTTAGTTTAGCTAGTTCAGTAGGTTAGTTCAGTTAGTGCAGTAGGTGAGTTCAATTAGTTCAGTTAGTTCCCCTAGTTCCATTAGTTCAGTTAGTTCAGTCGGTTAGTTCAGTTAGTTCAGTTAGTTTATTGAGTTCCATTAGTTCAGTTAGTTCAGTAGGTTCGTTCAGTTTGTTCAGTTAGTTTAGTTAGTTCCATTTGTTTAGTTTGTTCACTAGGTTCAGTAGGTTTGTTCAGTTTGTTCATTTAGTTCAGTTAGTTTCGTTAGTTTAGTACATTTAGTTAGTTTAGTTAGTTCAGTAGGTTAGTTCAGTTAGTTCAGTTAGTTTCGTTAGTTTAGTACATTTAGTTAGTTTAGTTAGTTCAGTAGGTTAGTTCAGTTAGTTCAGTTAGTTAGTTCAGTGAGTTAGTTCAGTTAGTTTAGTCAGTTCCGTTAGTTTAATTAGTTCAGTAGGTTTGTTTAGTTTGTTCAGTTTGTTTGATTAGTTCAGTTAGTTAGTTCAGTTAGTTTAGTTAGTTCAGTTAGTTTAGTTAGTTTAGTTAGTTTAGTTAGTTTAGTTAGTTTAGTTAGGTTAGTTTAGTTAGTTCAGTTAGTTTATTTAGTTCAGTTACTTCAGTTACTTCAGTTAGTTCAGTTAGTTCAGTTAGTTAATTTGATTAGTTCAGTTAGTTAGTTACTTCAGTTAGTTAGTTAGTTAGTTCGTTTAGTTCATTTAGTTAAATCAGTTAGTTCAGTTAGTTATTTCAGTCAGTTCAGTTAATTCAGTTAATTCAGTTAGGTCAGTTAGTTCAGGTAGTTAGTTTAGCTAGTCAGTAGGTTAGTTCAGTTAGTTCAGTGGGTTAGTTCAGCTAGTTCAGTTAATTTAGTTAGTTCCGTTAGTTTAGTTAGTTCAGTTAGTTAGCTCAGTAGATTAGTTCAGTTAGTTCAGTAGGTTAGTTCAGCTAGTTCAGTTAGTTTAGTTAGTTCCGTTAGTTCAGTAGGTTTGTTCAGTTTGTTCAATTAGTTCAGTTCGTTCAGTTCGTTTCATTAGTTCAGTGAGTTTAGTTAGTTCCATTTGCTTAGTTAGTTCACTTAGTTCAGTAGGTTTGTTCAGTTTGTTCATTTAGTTCAATTATTTCAGTTTGTTCAGTTAATTCAGTTAGTTTCGTTAGTTCAGTTAGTTCAGTTAGTTCAGTTAGTTCAGTTAG
>NC_059197.1:30127990-30135490 GCF_020615455.1 Coregonus clupeaformis | reverse complement strand
AGCTGAACTCATTGAGAAGCTGAGGAAAAAGTATGGTGAAAAACAGGCCCCAACACCCAACAGCCTCTGCGACTCCAGCAGGACGCCCTCAGTGTCCTACCTACCCCCTGCAGCGACAGAGCCAAGAAACATGCCTTCAACACCAAGAACACCTGCTGTGCAACGCTTCCACAACACCCTCTCTCTTTAGTTGGAAGCAAGAGGTCATAGAAACTCAGAGAGAACAAGCTTCAAGAGGACGACACTGTCCAGAAACTAAAAGAAGAGATGAAACAGTTCAGGGAGGAGAGCAGAGCATCTATCTATTATCTATGGTGTGGGGGTGCTTTGCTGGTGACACTGTCAATAATTTAATTAGAATTCAAGGCACACTTAACCAGCATGGCTACCACAGCATTCTGCAGCGATACTATTTCAAGATATATTTTGATTTGTTAAACACTTTTCTGGTTTTGGTTACTACATGATTCCATATGTGTTATTTCATAGTTTTGATGTCTTCACTATTATTATACAATGTAGAAAATAGTACAAAAATTAAGAAAAACCCTTGAATATAGGTGTAGGTGTGTCCAAACTTTTGACCAGTAGTGTATATAGTTTTATTTCTTTTTATATATTTTTTATTATTATATATATATTTTTCAATGTACTTTACTCAAACCAGTGAGTATCACTTATTATAAATGAGATCATTAACTATCAGCTCTCTGAATATCCAGGGTCTATACTCTTCAAATTTTGGTTCTAAAACAACAAATCCCGAATTTCTTAAAAAACATCAAGGGGGATAGTCACATCATAATCCTACTGAAACATGTGGTGTCGGGAGACATAGGTACTCAGTGTCCTCAGGCTATAGAGAAAGTTTACTACCATCAATCAAACATAAAAATGTTAAACGGGTCGGGACTCAGGTGGAATCATCATTTGGCAAGTAAGCAGGACTTAGCACGAAATGAAATGAAAAAGTTACTAACCACATTTGGCTAAAACTTAACAAAGGTACAATCCATTGTGACAATGATGTATACATATATGTGCAGCTTATGCTCCTCCTTCAGATTCATCATATTATGATTATCATTTTTTTGACAATCTGGCCATACAGAAATCATTCAATTTCAGGCAGAGGGTAAAAGTGCTTTTTGTGGAGATTTACCGAGAACGGATTCTGAGCCTGACTACACTGGATGAGGGAGGTAACCACTACATACAGCAGCCCGTATATATAAATAAGAGAAGCAGTCCTGACCAAATACTGAACAAAAACGGGAAGGAGTTAGTGCATCTCTGACGAGCTTAATGGTAGAATCAGAGGGGACTCTTCAGGTCAGTTTACTTTGCTCAGCTTTGGGACAAGTGTAGCATCATCACTGACACTGACCTCCATTAGTTCATCACTGTCAGACCCCCTTTGTCAGATCGCAGAGATCGCAGTCAGATCAATGTGTTTTTGAAGAAATTAACCAGCAATACCCATTTTTAAAATGCCCAACAAACTCTAACAACAAGAACCAATAGTACAGATGGCTCCAAACAGTGCAAGAGGAAAATTCATTGAAACATTGAACCCAAATGAAATGATGAACTCATACAGGCCTTCTAATAATTCGCAATACCGAAACAATAAAGAAGGTGTCAACTGAAACTCAAACATCAATTGTATATTCCAAAAAGCAGCATCAAAAGCAAATTTGAGAAAACCAAAGAAATGCAATATCAGAAACAAAAAACAAAATATTTCTGAAAAATGGTTTGATAACGAATGTAAAACAATTAGAAAACATTTAAGACAAATGTCAAATGAAAAACATAAGCAGCAAAACATCCCGGAGCTACGCTATGAATACTTTGAAACTCTGAAACTATATAAACATACACTGAAACGCAAGAAATTGAATTATACCAGTAAGACTGATCCTCAACACAGGGGCCCCTCAGGGGTGCGTGCTCAGTCCCCTCCTGTACTCCCTGTTCACCCATGACTGCATGGCCAGGCACCCACCCAACACCACTGGCAATAAGTTATGCCGACTTACACAACAGTGGTAGGCCTGATCACCCGAACACCCAGAGCCCTAAGGAGGAGCGAGATGGCCGTGTGGTGCCAGGGATAACAACCTCTCTCAACGTGACCAAGACAAAGGAGATGATTGGGGACTATAGGAAAAAAAGAGGACTGAGCACGCCCGATTTCATCGACGGGCCTGAGTGGAACAGGTTGAGAGCTTCAAGTTCCTTGGTGGCCACATCACCAACGAACTAGTTGGTCCAAAACACACCAAGACAGCCGTGAAGAGGGCAGACAAACCAAGTATCCTCAGAGACTGAAAAGATTCGGCATGGGCCCTCAGATCCTCAAAAACTTCAACAGCTGCATCCACCGAGAGGCATCCTGATGGCTTTCATCACCGCCTGGTATGGCAACTGCTTTGTTCTATCACCGACAGGGCACTCACAGAGGGTAGCTACACCCCAGCACATTACTGGGGATAAGCTTCCTGCCATCCAGGTGACCTCTATACCGAAGGGGTGTCAGAGGAAGGCCCTCAAAATTGTCAAAGACTCCAGCCACCCCCAGTCATAGACCGTCTCCCCTACTCGCACGGGGAAGCGGTACCGAGTGCCAAGTCCAGGTCCAAAAGACTCTCAACAGCTTCTACCCCCAAGCCATAAGACTCCGAGAACAGCCAATCATGGCTACCCGGACTATTTGCACTGCCCCCACCTCCCATCCTTTTTCGCTGGTGCTACTAGCAACTATTTATGCATAACTTTAACTCTACCCACATGTACATATTACTTCAACGACCAACACCGGGTGCCCCGCAGATTGACTTCCGCACCTGCACCTGTATATATATAGCTTTACTGTTCTTTTATTTTACTTTGCTTTTTTTTCAACACTTTTTTGTTGTTGTTTTATTTTTACTTTTTTATTAAAAATAAATGCACTGTTGGTTAAGGGGCTCGGGAAGCATTGTCACTGGAATGTCTCTGCACCTGTTGTATTCGGTACAGGGCCACTAAAATTTAGAATTGATTTGATTTGATTTGACACTTGATGAAATTGAAACGCCCTCACTCAAAACCTGTTCTGGGGGACATGTGGAACAATTTAAGCATGACCAAGCCACAAGAATTGAGCTATAAGATGAAGGAATTTGGAAAACTTATTTTGATAATCTATAAAAAACATCCCACAAAAAGACTTACAACAGAACCAATTAGGAAATTCAAGAAAATGGAACATCCTTGAATAGTCATTAAAAACAACCATAATCCATTAGATTACCCAATAACCCAACAAGAACTAGAATGAAAAGCTAAAATCTATAAAACAAAAAGGAAGGCTTAGGTGTCTAGATAACATTAGAAATGAAATGCTGAAAACAGCACACACTGAGTTGCAAAATGCTGTGCTTAAATTGTTCAACATGGTACCAACTTCTGGCTGCGTCCTGATGTCTGGAACCAGGGGCTCATCTCCCCTATCCACAAAAGTGGCAGACAAATCAGACCCAATAATTACAGGGGAATATGCACAAACAGCAACTTTGGGAAGGGTTTTCTGTAGCATTTTGAATTCAACGAATTCAAACCATTCTTCAAGAATAAGTAAATGTCAAATTGGCTTTCTCCTAACCATTGCACTACTGGACATATATACACCTTTACACACACTAATTAATAAACACATCCACCAAAAAAAAAGAGGGCAAAATCTTTTGGTTGCTTTATTGGCTTTAAAAAAGCATTTAATTATATTTGGCACTAAGGGGCTATTCTACAAAATTCTCCAAAGTCGGCTAGGTGGTAAGGTGTATGACTTAATAAAATGTATGTACACAGAAAACAAGTGTGCAATAAAAATCAAAAGCCAAAGAACATAATTATTTTCCAACGTCGAGGTGTGATACAAGGCTGCAGTTTGAGTCCAAACCTTTTCAACATTTCTAATCAACAAATTAGCAGACATGTTGGACCATTCTGCAGCCCCAGGACTCACAATAATAATAATATGCCATTTAGCAGATGTAAAATATCTGCTATATGCAGATTATTTGGTTCTTCTATCAACCAAAAAACTAAATTTCAAAAAAACTAAAATCATGATTTTCCAGAACAAAAACAGATGTCAGAAACGCATATATATATATTCACCTTGAACAACACCATAATTGAACACACTAACAAAAACATTAACCAATCAAAGGACTCATATTTACAACATTGGAAAAACGAAACAAAATCCCAAAGCCGACTAAATTGCTATCTGGCCCTAAACAGAGAATATAAATTGGCTGATTATCTCTACTCTGTCAGAGATACGAAGCAGAGACAGATCCTTACCAAGTACAGGCTGAGTGACCACCAATTGGCAATAGAAACCGGCAGACATAAAAAGACATGGCTACCCAAAGAGGAGCGTGTATGTGGTCACTGCACAACAGGGGAGATTCACTTTCTCCTTTACTGTGAGAAATATTCCTCACTAAGAGATTCATTATTCACAGAAATTACTACATTTATTCCTAATTTTAATTTATTAAACCCAGAGAAAAAACAAAAAGTACTCATAGGTGAAGGAGCAACGGCTCCTCTTGCAACCAAATATATATTTCCCTGCCATAGCCTGAGGGACACTGAATAATAACATCTGCATAGTAAACAGTAACTTACATATTATTAGTATTAATATTGTTATTATTATTATTCCAAATAGTAGTGGTAGGGGTGTGGGGGGTGATGGACATGACAGCAGAAGTTAATGGTGGTGGTGGTAGTAATAGTGGTAGTAGTGGTAGTAGTAGCAGTAGCAGTAGTGGTAATAGTGAGTGGTAGTGGCAGTAGTAGTAGCGGCAGTGGGAGCAGCAGCAGTAGTAGCAGTGGGAGCAGCAGCAGCAGCAGCAGCGAGTAGCGAGTAGCAGCGGCAGCGGCAGTAGTAGTAGCAGGTGGTGGTGGTAGCAGCAGCAGATGGCAGTAGTAGTAGTAGTAGTGGTAGTAGTGGTAGGAGTAGTGGTAGTAGTAGTAGTAGTAGTATTACATTTACATTTTAGTCATTTTAGCAGACGCCTTATCCAGAGCGACTTTACAGTTAGTGAATAAATATTTTTTTTTTTTTTATAACTGAATCCCACAACCCCGGCGTTGTAAAC
The DNA here is from genome assembly GCF_020615455.1 of Coregonus clupeaformis. Classification (NCBI taxonomy): domain Eukaryota; kingdom Metazoa; phylum Chordata; class Actinopteri; order Salmoniformes; family Salmonidae; genus Coregonus; species Coregonus clupeaformis. The sequence continues at coordinate 30,130,328 of NC_059197.1, read as the reverse complement.
GCCATGTTCTATCAACTGACACATCCCAGCCGGCCATCCCCCCTACCCTGGACGACGCTGGGCCATGTGCGCCGCCGCATGAGTCTCCCGGTCGCGCCGGCTGCGAGCAGAGCCTGGATTCAACCAGGATCTCTAGTGGCACAGTTAGCACTGCGATGCAGTGCCTTAGACCACTGCGCCACTCAGGAGAACGTATAGTGGTAGTAGTAGTAGTAGTAGCAGTAGTAGTAGTAGTAGTGGGAGTAGTAGTAGTAGTGGGAGTAGGAGTAGTAGTAGTAGTAGTAGTAGTAGTATTACATTTACATTTTAGTCATTTTAGCAGACGCTCTTATCCAGAGCGACTTACAGTTAGTGAATACATTTTTTTTATTTTTATTTTTTTTTATATCAACCCACAACCCTGGCGTTGCAAACGCCATGCTCATCAACTGAGCTAACATCCCTGCCGGCCATTCCCCCCTCCCCGGGACGACGCTGCCAAAATGACGCGCCGCCCATGAGATCTCCCCGGCGCGCCGTGCGCAGAGCTGGATTCAAACCAGGACCTCTAGTGGTACAAGTTAGACACTGCGATGCAGTGCCTTAGACCACTGCGCCACTCAGGAAAGAACGTAGTAGTGGTAGTGGTAGTGGTAGTGGAGCAGTGTAGTAGTGCAGTAGTAGTAGCAGTAGTAGTAGTAGTGGTGGTAGCGGTAGTAGTAGTAGTAGTGGGTAGCAATAGTAGTAGTGGTGGTAGTGGCGGTAGTAGTAGTAGTGGTAGTAATAGTAGAGTAGTAGTAGCAGTAGTAGTAATGATGATGGTAGTAGTACTGATGTAATGGTGAGGATGACAGTTAGTTATAAGTTAGTTATAGTTTCATTTTCTATGTTTAGCCTTTTATATTTATTATATTTCTGCTATTGGCTGTTACCATTTTATTGTTATTATTATTATTTATTTATTTTCTGTATTATTATTTAGTACCATTTAATATTTGTATTCTTTATTCTTTTATTACAATGTATACTGTAAAAATGGTTGCTTTGGCAATATTGACACAATGTTTTTCATGCCAATAAAGCAGCTTGAATTTGAGAGAGAGCGAGAGAGAGAGGGAGAGAGAGGGGGGAGAGAGGGAGAGGGAGAGAGAGAGAGAGCAGGAGAGAGAGAGCGAGGGAGCGAAAGAGAGGGAGAGGAAGAGAGAAAGACAGAGAGAAACAGAGGAGGTAAAGAGAGAGAGAGAGAGAGAGAGGGGGGGGGGAGAGGGGGAGAAAGAGGGGGAGAGAGAAGGAGAGGGAGAGAGAGAGATTAAAGAGAGAGGGGGGAGGAGGGCGAGAGAGAGAGAGAAATAGAGAGATTAAGGTCTGCCAAGCTTTTTTGCTAAATTCATATATCACAGTGTCTATAAAGGGGTGTTGACATGTTAAAATATCAAGGGCCTTATTAGACAAATATAGATAACCATACTGGCCCTGCCCTTACTAAGGTGAAACACAGACGCCGAGAGAAGTCTAGTGCATTCGATTTCTACATCTACGTGTCCTCATCCAATGGGCTTTGAGAAGGACACGAGGAGGGTGGACGTGAGCAATCAAGGAAATCCAATGGGCTTTGAGAAGGACACGAGGAGGGTGGACGTGAGGAATCAAGGAAATCCAATGGGCTTTGAGAAGGACACGAGGAGGGTGGACGTGAGGAATCAAATCAATCCAATGGGCTTGCCACACTGTGTGACCAGGGCCCAGAGTTGTTCCTCATCATGTCCTGTTGCAATCAGGGAAACTCTGGCCCTAACGAGGACTAATGAGCCATGTAGAGTTAAACCCCCCCCTCCACCCAATTCCCCTCCCAAAATCTCCCCACTCCGACCCCCTCACCAAGCTAAACTGTACAGAACGAGACAGATCTTTTTCTTTCAACTACCTCCTCCTGACCTCTGTGTGATCCTCAGCCAATACCACTGATCAACCTCCTCCTCCTCTCTGATCTTTCAGTTCCAGTCTTCATAGCCCTGTCTGCCATTATGTTCAATTAGCTCCCCAGTCCAGTCCAGTCTAGTCCATGGATAAGAGCCACAGTGGTTTATAAAGAGCAGTGATTACGCTTCTGTCTGCAATCTGTTGGTAGGGTTCTTCAAAGAGAGGGAGAAAAAGATGGTGTGATGCTGCCCTTCTCTCGTCATCGCCTGGTCCTATCCTGGTCCTATCCTGGTCCTATCCTGGTCCTATCCTGGTCATATTCTGGTCATATCCTGGTCCAACTGCTTGTTGATACCTGGCTAACTAGCAGTCTGTTGTTGATGCCTGGCTAACTAGCAGTCTGATGTTGATGCCTGGCTAACTAGCAGTCTGTTGTTGA
>NC_059197.1:30114471-30127980 GCF_020615455.1 Coregonus clupeaformis | reverse complement strand
AGCCATGGATTACAGTCAACATCCACACTGAACTAAAGGGTAGAGCTACCGCTTTCAAGGAGCGGGACTCTAACCCGGAAGCTTATAAGATTTCCCGCTATGCCCTCCGACAAACCATCAAACAGGCAAAGCGTCAATACAGGACTAAAATCGAATCGTACTACACCGGCTCCAACGCTCGTCGGATGTGGCAGGGCTTGCAAACTATTACAGACTACAAAGGGACGCAAAGCCGTGAGCTGCCCAGTGACACAAGCCTACCAGACGAGCTAAATTACTTCTATGCTCGCTTCGAGGCAAGTAACACTGAAAACTGCATGAGTGCATCACCTGTTCCGGAAGACTGTGTGATCATGCTCTCCGTAGCAGGTGTGAGTAAGACCTTTAAACAGATCAACATTCACAAGTCCGCAGACGGATTACCAGGACGTGTACTCCGAGCATGCGTTGACCAACTGGCAAGTGTCTTCACTGACATTTTCAACCTCTCCCTGACTGAGTCTGTAATACCAACATGTTTCAAGCAGAACACCATGGTCCCTGTGCCCAAGAACACTAAGGTAACCTGCCTAAATGACTACCGACCCGTAGCACTCACGTCTGTAGCCATGAAGTGCTTTGAAAGGCTGGTCATGGCTCACATCAACACCATTATCCCAGAAACCCTAGACACACTCCAATTTGCATACCGCCCCAACAGATCCACAGATTATGCAATCTCTATTGCGCTCCACACTGCCCTTTCACACCTGGATAAAAATAACACCTATTTGAGAATGCTATTCATTGACTACAGCTCAGCGTTCAACACCATAGTGCCCTCAAAGCTCATCACTAAGCTAAGGACCCTGGGAATAAACACCTCCCTCTGCAGCTGGATCCTGGACTTCCTGATGGGCCGCCCCCAGGTGGTAGGTAACAACACATCTGCCACCCTGATCCTCGACACAGGGACCCCTCAGGGGTAAGTGTTCAGTCCTCTCCTGTACTCCCTGTCCACTCATGACTGCATGGCCAAGCACGATTCCAACACCATCCTTAAGTTTGCAGATTACAAAACAGTGGTAGGCCTGATCACCAACAACGACGAGACAGCCTATAGGGAGGAGGTCAGAGACCTGGCCATGTGGTGCCAGGACAACAACCTCTCCCTCAACGTGATCAAGACAAAGGAGATGATTGTGTACTACAGGAAAAAAAAGAGGACCGAGCACGCCCCCATTCTCATCGATGGGGCTGTAGTGGAGCAGGTTGAGAGCTTCAAGTTCCTTGGTGTCCACATCACCAACTAACTAACATGTTCCAAGCACACCAAGATAGTCGTGAAGAGGGTACAACAAAACCTATTCCCCCCTAAGGAGACTGAAAAGATTTGGCATGGGTCCTCAGATCCTCAAAAGGTTCTACAGCTGCACCATCGAGAGCATCCTGACTGGTTGCATCACTGCCTGGTATGGCAACTGCTTGGCCTCCGACCACAAGGCACTACAGAGGGTAGTGTGTACGGCCCAGTACATCACTGCGGTCAAGCTTCCTGCCATCCAGGACCTCTATACCAGGTGGTGTCAGAGGAAGGCCCTAAAAATTGTCGAAGACTCCAGCCACGCTAGTCATAGACTGTTCTCTCATCTACCGCACTGCAAGCGGTACCGGAGCATCAAGTCTAGGTCCAAGAGGCTTCTAAACAGCTTCTACCCCCAAGCCATAAGACTCCTGAACATCTAATCAAAAAGCTACCCGGACTATTTGCATTAACCCCCCACCCCCTATTTTACGCTGCTGCTACTCTCTGATTATTTTCTATGCATAGTCACTTTAATAACTCTACCTACTTGTACATATTACCTCAATTACCTCAACTAACCGGTGCCCCCACACATTGATTCAGTACCGGTACCCCCAGTATATAGCCTCACTTTTGTTATTTTTACTGCTGCTCTTTAATTATTTGTTACTTTTATTTCATATTATTTTACATTGTCTTTTTTGTGTAATTTTTTGGGGGGGTTTTCTTTCTTAAAAGTGCATTGTTGGTTAAGGGCTTGTAAGTAAGCATTTCACTGTAAGGTCTACACCTGTTGTTTTCGCCGCATGTGACAAATCAAATTTGATTTGATTTGATCAATATCCACAGGGGATGCAGCAGGGTCCTGCGACACCTGGTGTTGTAGGTGTCCTGGAGGGCAGGCAGTGAGCACCCAATGATGCGTTCGGCTGAGCGTACCACCCTCTGTAGAGACTTGCGGTCAGCGGCAGTGGAGTTGCCGTACCAGGCTGTGATGCAGTCCAATAGCATGCTCTCGATGGTACTCCTGTAGAGCACTGTGATGCCCCTCTGGGACAGGCCGGATTTCTTCAGCCTCTTGAGGTTGAAGAGTTGCTGCCGTGCCTTCTTTACCACGGTGTCAGTGTGGTTTGACAAATTCAGCTCATCGGAGATGCGTATGCCGAGGATCGGTTTGTATTGCTAGAGAGAGGGATGGAACCAGGGTGGATTACAGGGAGACAGATGTTGAAGGAGGTGGAGAGGTTTACCTTACTTTCATAATACTTTCTCATAAAGTGTCCCGTATGATTCCATCAGGCATCCATTGTGTCTCTCCTTCCTCATCTTTCTTCTTCTCCTACCTCACATCACCCCCCCCCCCTCCTTCCCTCCTCTTCCCTCTATCCCTGGGATATATCATTTATCTTACCATCTACCCCTGCTTCTACCACTTCAGTGTTAAGAACATGGTGATATGGCCCCCTCTTCTTCCTCTCTATGTAACCTCATTATTGGGGCATTTCCACCTGAAACTTACCAAGGGCTGTGGCTGTCATGACATTTGGCCAGCCGGTAATTTTCATGCAAATGACTGCCGGTCTCACGTTAATTGACCATTAATTAACATAAACATGTTTAGCATCTCCGGGCTTCCCGCACACATGTCTTTGGAACATCTACATTTTAAACAGTCTAATAAATCCATTTAATATAGCCTACACCAAAATCCAGTATTTATTTGGTGCTCCAGGCCTGTGTGTCTTACTCACACATTCACACTTCACACACACACCAAACAGCCTTCTAGTAGCCTACAGCTGCTCTCTCTCTCTCTCTCTCTCTCTCTCTCAATTCAATTTCCCTCTCTCTCTCTCTCTCTCTCTCTCTCTCTCTCTCTCTCTCTCTCTCTCTCTCTCTCTCTCTCTCTCAATTCAATTTTCATCTCTCTCTCTCTCTCTCTCTCTCTCTCTCTCTCTCTCTCTCTCTCTCTCTCTCTCTCTCCCTTTCTCTCTCCCTCTCTCCCTCCCTCTCTGTCTTTTTCTCTCGCTCTCTCTCTCTCTCTCTCTCTCTCTCTCTCCTTTCTCCATGGCTCCGGTTTAATAAAGTAACAATTGGCTCTTCTGCTGCTTCCCTCACGGACCGGGTCCATATGGGGGCGGGTCTGGTTGTCCTTTAGGTCGTTTCGGAATGGTTAAAAAAAAAAGTATTTATGATTTTTGGGTCTGGGGCTTTTCTGTGTCCATTTCAGAACGGGACCTCTTACTACCATCACCATTTGTCCTCATCATTCAGATTATTCATTTAGAGAGTGATTAGAGGGACAATAGAGCGCTAAGTATCAGGCCATTAGCAAGTCTTGTAGTCTACCCATCAGTGCCATTCATTTGCACAGTTTTGGATGGGATTATCGTGACCAACGGGCACAGGGGATTTGACTGAGGTCATGACTGGTGGCTACCGGTGTGGCGGTAATGCGGTCAACGCGACAGCCCTTGATTTAGCCCAAACCAGTGTGTCACAAGTGTTTATGCTAATGTAAGCTCTAGTGTTATTTTGGGGAACTGTGTTTTCATCAGGAGTGTGACACTAAAGAGTTGTAAAGAGCAGAATCAACAACCTCTGCATCATCAAGACAGTTGCTTTGTGAGAAGATGCCGTAGGTGCCGGAAGGTGTTAATTAACCTGTGTTAACAGTTAGAAATTATTATTTAAATGCTAGCTGAAAAGTATCAATGGCCTGGCATGCCCCCAAGTCAGAGCAGGTCCACTGAGGCCATGGCCCAGAGACACTGGAGCCGGGCCGTGGAGGTGGAAACACAAAACTCTGAGCCTTTTGGGTAAAACATTGGGTCACAGTCTCATACGTTCTTCTTATATACGTTCTATGTAAAAGCATTCTTTAAATAATCTATTGTTCAGCTGGGCACACACATGCACGCATGCACACATGCAAGCATACACACACACGCATTCACGCACAATATGTGAAATAGAAGATTTCCTTGCTGCTTATTGGAGCAGACATTATCTAGTGACGAATAAAAGTCAGGTAGAGAGAAAATATCAGTCCATCACTCCTAAACCCAGAGTCGATAAAGAAATAAGTATTCCCTCAAGTGTGTGTGAGAGACAAAACGAAAGAGACAGGGAGACAGGCTTGAAGGGAGGGAGAGAGGACTGAGAGAGACACAGGGAGAATGTGTTGAAGGGAGGGAGGGAGAGAGGACTGAGAGAGACACAGGGAGACCTGTTTTGAAGGGAGGGAGAGAGGACTGAGAGAGACACAGGGAGACCGTTTTGAAGGGAGGGAGAGAGGACTGAGAGAGACACAGGGAGACCGTTTTGAAGGGAGGGAGAGAGGGCTGAGATATGTGTGGAGTCAGCAGTGTCTTGTTTGGAGTCAATATTCCCCTGACTTCTAAAAGTCCATCAACTCACCCTACCCTCCTACCCCACAGCCCTAACCCTCACCTCCATACCCAGATGGAGGTAACACTTTATTTTGATAGTCCATCTGTAGATGCTCTACAGACTATCTACAGACTAACAATAACATTTCAACTAACTATCTACTAACCCTAAACATAACTTTAACCCTTAGCCTAACCCTAAACTTAACCCTGACCCTAACCCAGGCTCTAACTCTAGCCATAACCCTTACCCTAACCATTATTCTAAACCTTACACTAACCCTAACTTTAACCTTAGCAAGTAGTTGCTTATCAACAGATTACTTGAATAGCTGTGTTACCAGCCACAAACTAAGTGTGACCGGGCTTGTATTTGGGGAGGATAACCTGTCCTAGATCTGAGCCTAAGGCTAACTTCTACCCATAGCTAACCAGATGAGGGGACGTGTGTGTTGGTAGGGGGGAGTATCCCTCATTAGCTTCTTAGCCTTAATAATAAGATAGCATTTTAGATGAGGGAGGCAGGAAAGTATATCTGTGGTAGTCAGTAGAGAGAGAGAGACAGATACATATAGACAGAGGGAGTAAAATAAGGTGTTAGTACACACACAAGCATCTTCAAGTATTCACATACATGCACACAGAAACACATGATGACAGAACAACAGAAACACATGATGACAGAAGAATAGAAACACATGATGACAGAAAAGCAGAAACACATAATGACAGAACAACAGAAACACATGATGACAGAACAACAGAAACACATGATGACAGAACAATAGAAACACATGATGACAGAACAGCAGAAACACATGATGACAGAACAACAGAAACACATGATGACAGAACAACAGATACACATGATGAGAGAACAACAGATACACATGATGACAGAACAACAGATACACATGATGACAGAACAATAGAAACACATGATGACAGAACAGCAGAAACACATGATGACAGAACAGCAGAAACACATGATGACAGAACAATAGAAACACATGATGACAGAACAACAGATACACATGATGACAGAACAACAGAAACACATGATGACAGAACAACAGATACACATGATGACAGAACAACAGAAACACATGATGACAGAACAACAGATACACATGATGACAGAACAACAGAAACACATGATGACAGAACAACAGAAAAACATGATGACAGAACAACAGATACACATGATGAAAGAACAACAGAAATACATGATGACAGAACAGAAACACATGATGACAGAACAACAGAAAAACATGATGTAGAAAAACAGAAATACATGATGACAGAACAACAGATACACATGATGACAGAACAACAGAAACACATGATGACAGAACAACAGAAACACATGATGACAGAACAACAGAAATACATGATGACAGAACAACAGAAACACATGATGACAGAACAACAGAAACACATGATGACAGAAGAATATAATTACTTCTGCTCTTTTTTTCTCAACACTTTTTTTGTTGTTGTTTTATTTTTACTTTTTTTGTTAAAAATAAATGCACTGTTGGTTAAGGGCTGTAAGTAAGCATTTCACTGTAATGTCTGCACCTGTTGTATTTGGCGCATGTGACCAATACAATTTGATTTGATTTGACATGATGACAAAACAACAGATACACATGATGACAGAACAACAGAAATACATGATGACAGAACAACAGAAACACATGATGACAGAACAACAGAAATACATGATGACAGAACAACATAAACACATGATGACAGAACAACAGAAACACATGATGACAGAACAACAGAAACACATGATGACAGAACAACAGAAACACATGATGACAGAACAACAGAAACACATGATGACAGAACAACAGAAACACATGATGACAGAACAACAGAAACACATGATGACAGAATAACAGAAACACATGATGACAGAACAACAGAAACACATGATGACAGATCAACAGAAACACATGATGACAGAACAACAGATACACATGATGCAGAACTGCTGGGATGAAGAGAAAGAAGAGAGAAACAGAAACAATCTGTTACTGATTCATTCTGCCCAGCAGTGACTCTACTGCTACTGAACTCACCAGGCGAGATGACGGAAGACGATGTAAGGCGAGGCGACAACGGGAGATGACGTGAGTATGCGAGAACAGACAACGGGAGACGATGTGAGGCGAGAACAGACAATGGGAGACGATGTGAGGCGAGAACAGACAACGGGAGACGATGTGAGGCGAGAACAGACAACGGGAGACGATGTGAGGTGAGGCGAGAACAGACAACGGGAGACGATGTAAGGTGAGGCGAGAACAGACAACGGGAGACGATGTGAGGTGAGGCGAGAACAGACAACGGGAGACGATGTGAGGTGAGGCGAGAACAGACAACGGGGAGATTGATGTAAGGCGAGGCGACAACGGGAGATGACGTGAGTAGGCGAGAACAGACAACGGGAGACGATGTGAGGCGAGAACAGACAACGGGAGACGATGTGAGGCGAGAACAGACAACGGGAGACGATGTGAGGTGAGGCGAGAACAGACAACGGGAGACGATGTGAGGTGAGGCGAGAATGACTTAGTACTTGGTGGCAAAACCCTTGTTGGCAATCACAGAGGTCAGACGATTCTTGTAGTTGGCCACCAGGTTTGCACAAATCTCAGGAGGGATTTTGTCCCACTCCTCTTTGCAGATCTTCTCCAAGTCATTAAGGTTTCGAGGCTGACGTTTGGCAACTCGAACCTTCAGCTCCCTCCACAGATTTTCTATGGGATTAAGGTCTGGAGACTGGCTAGGCCACTCCAGGATCTTAATGTGCTTCTTCTTGAGCCACTCCTTTGTTGCCTTGGCCGTGTGTTTAGGGTCGTTGTCATGCTGGAATAGCCATCCACGACCCATGTTCAATGCCCTGGCTGAGGGAAGGAGGTTCTCAACCAAGATTTGACGGTACATGGCCCCATCCATCGTCCCTTTGATGCGGTGAAGTTGTCCTGTCCCCTTAGCAGAAAAACACCCCCAAAGCATAATGTTTCCACCTCCATGTTTGACGGTGGGGATGGTGTTCTTGGGGTCATAGGCAGCATTCCTCCTCCTCCAAACACGGCGAGTTGAGTTGATGCCAAAGAGCTCCATTTTGGTCTCATCTTACCACAACACTTTCACCCATTTCTCCTCTGAATCATTCAGATGTTCATTGGCAAACTTCAGATGGGCCTGTATATGTGCTTTCTTGAGCAGGGGGACCTTGCGGACGCTGCAGGATTTCAGTCCTTCACGTCGTAGTGTGTTACCAATTGTTTTCTTGGTGACTATGGTCCCAGCTGCCTTGAGATCATTGACAAGATCCTCCCATGTAGTTCTGGGCTGATTCCTCACCGTTCTCATGATCATTGCAACTCCACAAGGTGAGATCTTGCATGGAGCCCCAGGCCGAGGGAGACTGACAGTTATTTTGTGTTTCTTCCATTTGCAAATAATCGCACCAACTGTTGTCACCTTCTCACCAAGCTGCTTGCCGATGGTCTTGTAGCCCAATCCAGCCTTGTGTAGGTCTACAATCTTGTCCCTGACATCCTTGGAGGGCTCTTTGGTCTTGTCCATGGTGGAGAGTTTGGAATCTGATTGATTGCTTCTGTGGGCAGGTGTCTTTTATACAGGTAACAAGCTGAGATTAGGAGCACTCCCTTTAAGAGTGTGCTCCTAATCTCAGCTCGTTACCTGTATAAAAGACACCTGGGAGCCAGAAATCTTTCTGATTGAGAGGGGGTCAAATACTTATTTCCCTCATTAAAATGCAAATAAATTTATAACATTTTTGACGTGTTCTTCTGGATTTTGTTGTTGTTATTCTGCCTCTCACTGTTCAAATAAACCTACCATTAAAATTATAGACTGATCATTTCTTTGTCAGTGGGCAAATGTACAAAATCAGCAGGGGATCAAATACCTTTTTCCCTCACTGTATCTATTCTCCTCTAATATTAATTCAAGTACTTTTCAAGTACCAACTTGAGAAAATGTCAGATTTTCAAGGTATTCCAGTACTTGAATTTCAGAGTGCCAAATTCAAGTACTTTAAGCACCTCAAGCACCTTGTGCGAACCCTCGACTCTTGAACAGCTTCTATCCCCAAGCAATAAGACTGATAAATAGCTAACAAAATTGCTACAAGGACTATCTGAGTTAACCTTGTATCTTTATTGACCTTTTAGTTTTAGTTTTGCACTGTCTCTATGCACACACTGTCACTCCAACACACTCACTCCATCATCTCCTCATTCACAGATAATATGCACATACATTTATACTGACTCTACACACACGCACACACACTCACATACAAGCTGCTGCTGCTCTGTTAATCTCATATCCTGTTGCCTAGTCACCTTACCCCTATACATACCCCTACCTCCATCACTCCAGTATCCCTGCACATTGTAAATATGGTACTGGAACTGACCTAATATATAATATGGTATTGGAACTGACCCAGTATATAGTATGGTATTGGAACTGACCCTGTATATAATATGGTATTAGAACTGACCCAGTATATAATATGGTATTGGAACTGACCCAGTATATAGTATGGTATTGGAACTGACCCTGTATATAATATGGTATTGGAACTGACCCAGTATATAATATGGTATTGGAACTGACCCTGTATATAGTATGGTATTGGAACTGACCCCATATATAGTACGGAATTGGAACTGACCCAGTATATAATATGGTATTGGAACTGACCCAGTATATAATATGGTATTGGAACTGACCCAGTATATAGTATGGTATTGGAACTGACCCTGTATATAATATGGTATTGGAACTGACCCTGTATATATTATGCTATTGGAACTGACCCAGTATATCATATGGTATTGGAACTGACCCAGTATATAGTATGGTATTGGAACTGACCATGTATATAATATGGTATTGGAACTGACCCAGTATATAGTATGGTATTGGAACTGACCCTGTATATAATATGGTATTGGAACTGACCCAGTATATAGTATGGTACTGGAACTGACCCAGTATATAATATGGTATTGGAACTGACCCTGTATATAGTATTGTATTAGAACTGACCCTGTATATAGTATTGTATTGGAACTGACCCTGTATATAGTATGGTATTGGAACTGACCCTGTATATAGTATGGTATTGGAACTGACCCTGTATATCAGGGTTCTTCAATTCTGGTCCTGGACGGCCGAAACACCTCTGTTTTTCATCCTCTCTAATCAGGGGCTAATTCAGACCTGGGACACCAGGTGTGTGCAATTAACTACCAGGTAGAAATACAAAACAGAAGTGTTTCGGCCCTCCAGGACCGGAATTGAAGAACCCTGCTGTATATAATATGGTATTGGAACTGACCCTGTATATAGTATGCTTACTTACTTACTTACTTACTTATTGTGTTCTTCATATTTCTTCTTATTTCTTGTGTGTTTTTTCTAGTATTTCATTGTTATTGAATATTGCATTGTTGGGTTTTGAGTTTGCAAGAAAGGCATTTCACTGTACTTGTGCATTTATATTAAAAACTTGAAACATGAAACTAAAATACAACTTTATTCTCTCCTGTGTAGGGCTCAAGGCCACAAGCAATCTTTTCTAAAATAGCCTTAGCCTTGAGAGGCCTGGAGACAACTGGGCTGTGATTTAGCGTAGCCTTGTAGCATAAGCGCTGTGTGTGTGCCTGGGACTAAGAATAGCTTGGCATTAACTGCTCCCTCTTAGGAGAATGGTCTTTATAAACACACACACATGCACACACATGCACACGCATGCACACTCATGCACACAAACACACACACACACACACAGTACCTCTCACAGTCTCACATCAGAATTAGACATTCATCCATGTTTCTCAAACGTTGAATTTGGAAGTTTAGGCATTAACTACACATTTTTATGGTTAGGGTTAAGTTTGAGATAGGTTAAAAAAATTATAATCTCAAAACAACTTTCTATGCCTGGATTCAAACTTGCAAACTTTGGAATCAGATGCAGGTCACTTGCAAACTTTGGAAAAGCTCTCACTGTTGCCCCTAGTGGCCGGTTTCCACGTCATCTCCCAACGTCCTCAGACATGGATGGACGTCGAATACTGACTTGTATCACAAGTGACTTGGCTGCACATTTCCCTGCTCTCCCTCACTCTCATAGAGGTAATGGCAATGGAAGGGGAGAGGAGGGGAGAGGAGGGGGAGGAAGGGGAGAGGAGGGGGAGGACAAGGGGAGAGGAGGGGGAGAACAAGGGGAGAGGAGGAGGAGGACAAGGGGAGAGGGAGGGGAGGACAAGGGGAGAGGAGGGTGAGGAAAGGGGAGAGGAGGTAGGAGGACAAGGGGAGAGAAGTGGGAGGGAAAAGAGGAGGGGGAGGACAAGGGGAGAGGTAGGGGAGGACAAGGGGAGAGGAGGGGGTGGAAGGGGAGAGGACGGGGAGGAAGGGGAGAGGAGGTGGAGGACAAGGGGAGAGGAGGAAGAGGACAAGGTGAGAGGAGGGGGAGGACAAGCGGAGAAGAGGGGGAGGAATGTGAGGATATTGAAGGACACGGGGCAATAGTAAAGTAGAGGTGGTGTTTGGTATTCTCCACATGCAACGACTGTGTGTTTCTGTGTGTTAGTGTGTTCTTGTATACATGTTAGTGAGTGTGGTTTTGTATACATGTTCGTGAGTGTGGTTTTGTCTACATGTTAGCGAGTGTGTTGTTGTATACATGTTAGTGAGTGTGTTGTTGTATACATGTTAGCGAGTGTGTTGTTGTATACATGTTAGCGAGTGTAGTTTTTTATACATGTTAGTGAGTGTGTTTTGTATACATGATAGTGAGTGAAGTGTTCTATACATGTTAGAGAGTGGGGACCGAGAGAATGAAAAACTGCTTCTATCTCAAGGCCATCAGAGGCTGCTGCTGCCTATTGAAATTACTGGCCACTTTAAGAAATGGAACACTAGTCACTTTAATAATGTTAACATATCTTGCACTACTCATCTCATATGGATATACTGCATTCTATTCTATAACATTCTTCTGTATCTTAGTCCATGCCGCTCTGTCATTGCTTGTCCATATACAGTGGGGGAAAAAAGTATTTAGTCAGCCACCAATTGTGCAAGTTCTCCCACTTAAAAAGATGAGAGAGGCCTGTAATTTTCATCATATCTACACGTCAACTATGACAGACAAATTGAGATTTTTTTTCTCCAGAAAATCACATTGTAGGATTTTTTATGAATTTATTTGCAAATTATGGTGGAAAATAAGTATTTGGTCACCTACAAACAAGCAAGATTTCTGGCTCTCACAGACCTGTAACTTCTTATTTAAGAGGCTCCTCTGTCCTCCACTCGTTACCTGTATAAAAGACACCTGTCCACAACCTCAAACAGTCACACTCCAAACTCCACTATGGCCAAGACCAAAGAGCTATCAAAGGACACCAGAAACAAAATTGTAGACCTGCACCAGGCTGGGAAGACTGAATCTGCAATAGGTAAGCAGCTTGGTTTGAAGAAATCAACTGTGGGAGCAATTATTAGGAAATGGAAGACATACAAGACCACTGATAATCTCCCTCGATCTGGGGCTCCACGCAAGATCTCACCCCGTGGGGTCAAAATGATCACAAGAATGGTGAGCAAAAATCCCAGAACCACACTGGGGGAACTAGTGAATGACCTGCAGAGAGCTGGGACCAAAGTAACAAAGCCTACCATCAGTAACACACTATGCCACCAGGGACTCAAATCCTGCAGTGCAAGACGTGTCCCCCTGCTTAAGCCAGTACATGTCCAGGCCCGTCTGAAGTTTGCTAGAGTGCATTTGGATGATCCAGAAGAGGATTGGGAGAATGTCATATGGTCTGATGAAACCAAAAAAGAACTTTTTGGTAAAAACTCAACTCGTCGTGTTTGGAGGACAAAGAATGCTGAGTTGCATCCAAAGAACACCATACCTACTGTGAAGCATGGGGGTGGAAACATCATGCTTTGGGGCTGTTTTTCTGCAAAGGGACCAGGACGACTGATCCGTGTAAAGGAAAGAATGAATGGGGCCATGTATCGTGAGATTTTGAGTGAAAACCTCCTTCCATCAGCAAGGGAATTGAAGATGAAACGTGGCTGGGTCTTTCAGCATGACAATGATCCCAAACACACCACCCGGGCAACGAAGGAGTGGCTTCGTAAGAAGCATTTCAAGGTCCTGGAGTGGCCTAGCCAGTCTCCAGATCTCAACCCCAAAGAAAATCTTTGGAGGGAGTTGAAAGTCCGTGTTGCCCAGCGACAGCCCCAAAACATCACTGCTCTAGAGGAGATCTGCATGGAGGAATGCACCAAAATACCAGCAACAGTGTGTGAAAACCTTGTTAAGACTTACAGAAAACGTTTGACCTGTGTCATTGCCAACAAAGGGTATATAACAAAGAATTGAGAAACTTTTGTTATTGACCAAATACTTATTTTCCACCATAATTTGCAAATTAATTCATTAAAAATCCTACAATGTGATTTTCTGGATTTTTTTTTCTCATTTTGTCTGTCATAGTTGACATGTACCTATGATGAAAATTACAGGCCTCTCTCATCTTTTTAAGTGGGAGAACTTGCACAATTGGTGGCTGACTAAATACTTTTTTCCCCCACTGTATGTTAGCTGTCAGTCAAACTGTGCAAAAGTGAAACCGAAACTAACCTCTCGTGTTAAGGTTAGGTAATAAATCCGAGCTGTTAAGGGTCAAGGCTCGGGTTAAAACAGAAAAACTAAAATGTCAAAATAAGTGCTGGGATTAAACCTGTGATCCT
>NC_059197.1:30039471-30109471 GCF_020615455.1 Coregonus clupeaformis | reverse complement strand
AGAATTTTATACAAACTAAATTATTGATTTATTACAAAAAGCACACAAAGCAACACATTTGAAGGCCCAATTCCTGGTGAATTTTTGTGCCAGGTAAAAGAGCCCATTCATTTCCCCTCAGCAGACAATTTGTGTGTGTGTGCGTGTGTGTGTATGTGTGTGTGTGTGTGTGTATCCGTGTGTGTGTATCTGAAGTATAATTGTGTGCGTGTGTATGTCTGTGTGTGTGCGTGTATCTGTGTGTGTGTGTGCGTGTGTGTGCGTGTATCTGTGTGTGTGTGTATCTGTGTGTCAGACAATCTCCTGCATTTTTACATACGTAAAAATGTATGCACACATGACTGTAGGTCGCTTCGGATAAAAGCGTCTGCTAAATGGCATATTATTTTATTGTTATTTATGATTCTGGCAAAGGATGCAGAGCAGTAATTTCAAGGGCAAAAAAATATATACACTACCAGTCAAAAGTTTTAGAACACCTACACATTCAAGGGTTTTTCTTTATTTTGTACTATTTTATACATTGTAGATTAACTATGAAATAACACATATGGAATCACATAGTAACCAAAAAAATATATTTTATATTTGACATTTTTCAAATAGCCACCCTTTGCCTTGATGACAGCTTTGCACATGGTCGAATTTCTACAAAGAAACCACTACTAAAGGACACCAATAAGAAGAAGATATTTGCTTGGGCCAAGAAACACGAGCAATGGACATTAGACCGGTGGAAAGTTGTCCTTTGGTCTGGAGTCCAAACTGAAGATTTTTTGTTCCAACCGTGTGGCTTTGTAAGACGCGGTGTGGGTAAACGGATGATCTCTGCATGTGTATTTCCCACCTTAAAGCATGGAGGAGGAGGTGTTATGGTGTGGGGGTGCTTTGTTGGTGTCTGTGATTTATGTAGAATTCAAGGCACACTTAACCAGGATGGCTACCACAGCATTCTGCAGCGATACACCATCCCATCTGGTTTGGGCTTAGTGGGACTATCATTTGTTTTTAAGGAGGACAATTACCCAACACACCTCCAGGCTGTGTAAGGGCTATTTTACCAAGAAGGAGAGTGATGGAGTGCTGCATCAGATGACCTGGCCTCCACAATCCCCTGACCTCAACCAAATTGAGATGGTTTGGGATGAGTCGGACCGCAGAGTGAAGGAAAAGCAGCAAACAAGTGCTCAGCATATGTGGGAACTCCTTCAAGACTGCTGGAAAAGCATTCCAGGTAAAGCTGGTTGAAAGAATGCTAAGTGTGTGCAAAGCTGTCATCAAGGCAAAGGGTGGCTATTTGAGGTATCTCAAATATAAAATATTTTTAGATTTGTTTAACACTTTTTTGTTTTTTGATTCCATATGTGTTATTTCATAGTTTTGATGTCTTCACTATTATTCTACAATGTAGAAAATAGTACAAATAAAGAAAAACCCTTGAATGAGTAGGTGTTCTAAAACCTTTGACCGGATTGTATATTTTAAAGGAACAGAACACTCAGTGAATATAATTAACATAGAACACCCTCCAACACATTGAGTTAAAGCTAGATTGCACACAACTCCCCCACTTTCACAAAACTCATTTTTTACCATAAATACATTATTCTTACATATTTGTATGACTTACATACATATTTTTCCCAGTTTAAAAAGAATAAATTTTGTTCAGGCGTATATTGTGGCATCTTTTTTAGAGTTTTACTGTGAGAGAAAAGTGCTGTCACTGCAAAATAGTATTTTTTCCTGAGCAATTCCCAGACATTATGCTCCAGCTTACACTGAGGACAATATAAAATTACTCTCTAAATACAGATTTCCAAATAAATATGTGTGTGTGTGTGCTCTTATGCGTAGAGGTAGTGTATGAGCGTGTGTTGGCACGTGTTGCATAAGTGTGTATGGGAGGTGATGTTAGAGAGAGAGAGAGAGAGAAATAGAGAGAGAGAGAGAGAGAGAGAGAGAGAGAGAGAGAGAGAGAGAGAGAGAGAGAGAGAGAGAGAGAGAGAAAGAGAGAGAGAGAGAGAGGAAGAGAGAGAGTTAAAAAAGAGGAGATAAGCAGGGAGGGACTAAAAGAGAGTGAAGTGTGTAAGGGTTGGTGTGAGTTGTGACCCAGGTGCGATGCAGGATATACAGTAGGCAGTAGGCAGAGATGGTGAAACAAGGATCTTTACTGGTGGTCCCGAAGCCAAAATACAAAATAACAGACTTATCACGATAAAAGAAAGTCGGAGCAAAAAAGTCTCCAAAAACAGGATGACAGCCAAAATACAAAATACTACCTATGACTGAAACAAATAACGAAACAGGGAGAACACTTCTCAAGTACCTGTACATACAGTGAGGAAAAAAAGTATTTGATCCCCTGCTGATTTTGTACATTTGCCCACTGACAAAGACATGATCAGTCTATAATTTTAATGGTAGGTTTATTTGAACAGTGAGAGACAGAATAACAACAAAAGAATACAGAAAAACGCATGTCAAAAATGTTATATATTGATATTGACACTTTCACCCAGTTCAGACATATTAAAAGTATTTGACCCCTCTGCAAAACATGACTTAGTACTTCGTGGCAAAACCCTTGTTGGCAATCACAGAGGTCAGACGTTTCTTGTAGTTGGCCACCAGGTTTGCACACATCTCAGGAGGGATTTTGTCCCACTCCTCTTTGCAGATCTTCTCCAAGTCATTAAGGTTTCGAGGCTGACGTTTGGCAACTCAAACCTTCAGCTCCCTCCACAGATTTTCTCTTGGATTAAGGTCTGGAGACTGACTAGGCCATTCCAGGACCTTAATGTGCTTCTTCTTGAGCCACTCCTTTGTTGCCTTGGCCGTGTGTTTTTGGTCATTGTCATGCTGGAATACCCATCACGACCCATTTTCAATGCCCTGGCTGAGGGAAGGAGGTTCTCACCCAAGATTTGACGGTACATGGCCCGTCCATCGTCCCTTTGATGCGGTGAAGTTGTCCTGTCCCCTTAGCAGAAAAACACCCCCAAAGCATAATGTTTCCACCTCCATGTTTGACGGTGGGGATGGTGTTCTTGGGGTCATAGGCAGCATTCCTCCTCCTCCAAACACGGTTAGTTGAGTTGATGCCAAAGAGCTCCATTTTGGTCTCATCTGACCACAACACTTTCACCCAGTTCTCCTCTGAATCATTCAGATGTTCATTGGCAAACTTCAGACGGGCCTGTATATGTGCTTTCTTGAGCAGGGGGACCTTGCGGGCGCTGCAGGATTTCAGTCCTTCACGGCGTAGTGTGTTACCAATTGTTTTCTTGGTGACTATGGTCCCAGCTGCCTTGAGATCATTGACAAGATCCTCTTGTGTAGTTCTGGACTGATTCCTCACCGTTCTCATGATCATTGCAACTCCACGAGGTGAGATCTTGCATGGAGCCCCAGGCCGAGGGAGATTGACAGTTATTTTGTGTTTCTTCCATTTGCGAATAATCACACCAACTGTTGTCACCTTCTCACCAAGCTGCTTGGCGATGGTCTTGTAGCCCATTCCAGCCTTGTGTAGGTCTACAATCTTGTCCCTGACATCCTTGGAGAGCTCTTTGGTCTTGGCCATGGTGGAGAGTTTGGAATCTGATTGATTGATTGCTTCTGTGGGCAGGTGTCTTTTATACCGGTAACAAGCTGAGATTAGGAGCACTCCCTTTAAGAGTGTGCTCCTAATCTCAGCTCGTTACCTGTATAATAGACACCTGGTAGCCAGAAATCTTTCTGATTGAGAGGGGGTCAAAAACTTATTTCCCTCATTTTAATGCAAATCACTTTATAACATTTTTGACATGCGTTTTTCTGGATTTGTTTGTTTTTATTCTGTCTCTCACTGTTCAAATAAACCTACCATTAAAATTATAAATGGATCATTTCTTTGTCAGTAGGCAAACGTACAAAATCAGCAGGGGATCAAATACTTTTTTCCCTTACTGTAGGTCTCCGATCAGACACCGAGTAGTACTGCTGGACATAGAGAAACTAACAGAGAAACTGAGCAAGGGAACACAAGGAAGTGAGGGCATAAATACTCAGGTGAACAGGTAGACACAGGTGACACCAATACGATACTGATTAGTCCAGACTGTGAGTGAGGAGGTGACTAAGATTGTCGGAGGATGACACCTAGTGGGTCGCTCCGGAACTGCGACCCCCTCCTGTAACAGAAGTGGTCCTCTGTAGATCAGTTGGTAGAGCGTGGCACTTGCACAACCATGGTTGTTGGTTTGATTCCCGGGACCACCCATATGTAAAATGTATGCACTCATGACTGTAAGTCGCTCTGGATAAAAGCCCCTGCTAAATGATATTATATCAGGGATATAGCTTTTCACAACCTCTTACTTTGAACAGTTTAACTTTGTCTCCCACTGGGTGTGTATGTAATACCATCTCAGAGGAGACTCAACTACAAACAAACAGGTTGTCTCTCCTCTCCTCCTCTGTGTGTGTTTCGGGTAGTGTTACATTACACTGACAGATAAAGACAAGAGGATAGGCTTAGTGTGCCCCTCGGTTACACTAAGCCTATCCTCTGGTGTATGGTATTAAATAACACCCCTGACGTAGCGACAAACATACGCATGCAGGGACGCTTCACAGCCCACGTGACACTGGAGAGAACACACATGCACACACTCACGCACGCACGCACAGACACACACACACACACACACACACACACACACACACACACACACACACAAATCCACTTTGCTGGTGTGAATATGCATTGCCTGCAGAGCTATAACCATATAGGGAAAAGTAAGGTTCTCTTTTGTCTCAGCACAGATAGAGTCACACACTTCATAAAGCTGATACGTCCCTCTACAAGCCCAGTCTATTTATCTGATCCATTCTCCACGGCAGTACAGCCATAGATATACAGCCAGTCTATTTAAATAGTAGTACAGCCATAGAGATACAGCCAGTCTATTTAAATAGCAGTACAGCCATAGAGATACAGCCAGTCTAATTAAACAGCAGTACAGCCATAGAGAAACAGCCAGTCTATTTATCTGATCCATGCTCCACGGCAGTACAGCCGTAGAGATACAGCCAGCCTCACACAACTGAAAACACAAGCAGTGACTCTCTTCCTCTCCTCTCTCCTAACTTACCCTTCCTTTCCTCTCTCTCTCCCCCCTCTCTCTCCCCCTCTCTCTCCCCCTCTCTCTACCCCCTCGCTGTACCGTCCCATGACTGCTAGCGCGTAGGCTTGATGCTCATATGGTTTCTAATTACCTGCAGTGTCCTCAGGTTTGTGATGAGGCCGTCTATGCTGGTGTCGTCAGCATATTTAAATACCTTAACTGAGATGTCTGGTTCTGATCCTCAGGAGGTCCAGTATCCACTGGCACATAGCTGGGTTGATGTTCATGTCCTGCAGCTTAGTGAATAGTTTGTGGGGATCCGTAGCGGTGCGTGGGTAAAATCATTGAGGACATATTTCAACCTATACTAACAGTCAAAAGTTTGGACACACCTCCTCATTCAAGGATTTTTCTTTATTTTTACTATTTTTTACATTGTAGAATAATAGTGAAGACAACAAAACTATGAAATAACACATGGAATCATGTAGTAACCCAAAAATATGTTATATTTGAGATGCTTCAAATAGCGACCCTTTGCCTTGATGACAGCTTTGCACACTCTTGGCATTTTCCTAACCAGCTTCATGAGGTAGTCACCTGGAATGCATTTAAATTAACAGGTGTGCCTTCTTTAAAGTTAATTTGTGTAATTTCTTTCCTTCTTAACGAGTTTAAGCCAATCAGTTGTGTTGTGACAAGATAGGGGGGGGGGTATACATATTGCTACAAGACCATGGTGCTTGCCTACGGAGCTGTGAGGGGAACGGCACCTCCGTACCTTCAGGCTCTGATCAGTCCCTACACCCAAACGAGGGCACTGCGTTCATCCACCTCTGGCCTGCTGGCCTGCTGGCTCCCCTACCTCTGCGGAAGCATAGTTCCCACTCAGCCCAGTCAAAACTGTTCGCTGCCCTGGCACCCCAATGGTGGAACAAGCTCCCTCACGACGCCAGGACAGCGGAGTCACTCACCACCTTCCGGAGACATTTGAAACCCCACCTCTTTAAGGAATACCTGGGATAGGATAAAGTAATCCTTCAACCAAACTGGTGGAAATGTGTCCTTTGGTCTGGAGTCCAAATTGGAGACTTTTGGTTCCAACCACCATGTCTTTGTGAGATGCGGTGTGGGTGAACGGATTATCTCTGCATGTGTAGTTCCCACCGTAAAGCATGGAGGAGGAGGTGTTATGGTGTGTGGGGACTTTGCTGGTGACACTGTCTGTGATTTATTTAGAATTCAAGGCACACTTAACCGGCATGGCTACCACAGCATTCTGCAGCGATACGCCATCCCATCTGGTTTGGGCTTAGTGGGACTATAATTTGTTTTTCAACAGGACAATGACCCAAGACACCTCCAGGCTGTATTAAGAGCCATTTTACCAAGAAGGAGAGTGATGGAGTGCTGCATCAGATGGCCTGGCCTCCACAATCCCCCAACCTCAACCCAATTGAGATGATTTGGTATGAGTCGGACCGCAGAGTGAAGGAAAAGCAGCATATGTGGGAACTCCTTCAAGAATTTTGGAAAAGCATTCCAGGTGAAGCTGGTTGAGGGAATGCCAAGAGTGTGCAAAGCTGTCATCAAGGCAAAGGGTGGCTATTTGAAGAGTCTCAAATATAAAATATACTTTGATTTGTTTAACACTTTTATGGTTACTACATGATTCCATATGTGTTATTTCATAGTTTTGATGTCTTCACTGCTATTCTACAATGTAGACAATTATACAAATAAAGAAAAACCATGGAATGAGTAGGTGTGTCCAAACATTTGACTGATACTGTATATGTTGTGATAATTGCGTTGTTTGCTCTATAACCTGTTAGTTCATATGCCTTGACAACGTGATATATAGGCCTAAAGGCCCGAGACAATAAGAAGACACAGTGGCAGAATAAATTCAACCACACCTTTGTTTCACCACAAAACCGAAGAGCAACATCTGTCAGGTGAAGTCCACAAAGCATATTGCATTTAACAAGCAGTTACATGACCTACAGCATGGTCAATCAAGTTAATTTTTCAGACATTTTCAGACTACCAAACAACTATTGATTTAGAACCACAGAGAGTTACCACAAGTCGCAAAGAAAACAGGAGCTTTATCCACTATTCAAGCACCATTTCAACTGCATAATTTCAACATCATCAAATCACCTATGCTTAGTGTACTACAGTGACAACTAAACGATTCCAAAAATGATTTAGTCCAATCAACGTAAGCTAAATATGATGTGGCTATCCATGGTACTGATTTCTGTGTGTGTGTTTGTGTGTTTGTGTGTGTGTGTGTGTGTGTGTGTGTGTGTGTGTGTGTGTGTGTGTGTGCATGCGAGAGTGAAAATAGAAAAATCATGTTGACCCACCCTACTTTTAGAGAAACGCCAATGCCATCCCCCTCTCTTTGATGACCCATAAAGTGCACGCTTGTAGTTTTTGTTGTCCTAGGCTACCTGGCTAAAATGCTTGCTAGCTAGCCTAACTTCCTGTCATTGGCAAGCCAGCTATTTAACATTAGCCTACTATATCTAGCTACATATTGAACTTCCATCCTCTCAGGCCAGGGGCAACATTGATTAATTTGTGGTTGGATCAGAATCACCGATATAGTCATTAGCCAGTACGGAGAATTAAGTTAAACCACAAGTCCAAATCCCTATCTCCATCCATGGCTAATTTAGGAAAGGGACAATTTTAGCTAGCTAGCCACCGGAGAACAATGACAAAACAAGATGCAACAATTCAAATTTTTTCTGTAAATGACGTATTGCTTTTGTATGTGATGTGATTGGTGTGAAGCCAAAACCAATCTGGCTTCCCTTGACAGTCTTTTTTGGTGCGCCAGGACAATTCACAGTTGAGCTCAGTCAGTTTAGATCAACGCTGATTTGCTATTATCTTAAAGTTCTTCATCAAGGGAAGCCAAATGCTCGCTGGCTTCCTTTGCATTCAACACTACGGGCAGCAACAATGTCATTCTCTTTTTGACCAGACAGCGTCAAATAGATGATCTACATATACTGAGACAGAGGCACGCTGTTACTCTCACTCGGATGCTTTATCCGATACATTCAGCCTCTTGCAAATTGAAGGAAAATTATTCAACATTATTATTATTATTATTATGTATTTGTACATTTTGGGGGGAAGCCTGACTTCCCTTGGCATCGATGAATACACGCCACTGGTCGGGATTGATGGTATTGAAGGCCGAGTTAAAGTCTATGAACAAGATGCGTGCATAGGTATTACAACGTGTGGTGGAGAGCCAGGTTGACAGCATCTTCAACCGACCTATTAGCTCTGTAGGCAAACTGGAGTGGGTCCATCAGTAGAGATGTGAATGATTTTAAGTAGGCCAGGACTATGCGTTCAAACTCCTCCATGGCCACAGAAGTCAGGGCGACGGTTCTGAATTCGTTCAGGCAGGTTGTTTTGGGTGATTTGGGGACAGGGGTGATGGTGGATACTCTGAAGCACTGTGTTACTGTACACTGTTGCAGCTCTCACAGTCTCTCGTCAGAATTAGACGTTCATCCATGTTTTCTCAAACATCACATTTCGAAGTTTTTAAGTGTTTAATTAAGGTTAAGTTTAGGCATTAACTCCAAATTGTTTTATATTAGAATTTGGATTATAATAATTGAGAATATATATATATATATATATATATACTGTAGCTTCAAAAATAATGTGTGTGACGACCCTCCCACTCTGTCTGCCGTATTCTCTCTCTTTGCTCTTGTTTCCTTATTAGGATGCCGGTGGGCGGAGTTGGGAGGGTCGTCAGCTACATGGGAAACACCTGGGCCCGGGTGTGTCCCAGGATAAATGGACCTCTTCTACATTCATTGGGGAGACTCTCTCCAGGCAGATACTTTGATAGATTTTTGTTGTGGTAGTTTTGTGGTTTTTGGTTGTTTGCTTTGGCACCTTTCAACACCTTGCATTATTAAATGTATGCATGCAAACACTCACTTACACTACTGATTACTGATTACACACACCATTTTTAATTGATTTAGTTTACTTTAGCTAATAAATATATATTTGGGTATTCCTTGTCTCCACGATGTCTCCCTTTTTGTTACGAACTTTGAGCCGGTTCGTGACAGTGTGATCAGAAACGTGCACACACATGCACACTGACACACACACACACACACACACTGAACATGTCAAGGGCTTTTTTTACTAATTGTGCCTTTCATTAGGATGTGATCCGAATGGAAATGAATTAGCTCCATTTTAATCTCATGTGAATGAAACCCTGTTTGGATTTATGTGTGTCACGATTTAACTAGATATGAACCCAAATGCAGACAACTACACCGAGCCAGAGAAGGTTTAACAGGTTTATTTACAACGTGCAATTGTCCAGGTTTCCAAAAATAGGGGAAGAGCAAGTCCAGGTTTACAGGTAGGGTAACAGATCCAGGTTCTGAGCAGGAGTGGTACCGTAACGTCCGTTACGTGTCCGTGGTGAGTCCAAAAGGGAGGTCCGGTAGTGGAAAGCAGGGTGGTGGTGGCAGGAGTGAAGCGGAGGCAGGAGTCAGGTTCCAATAATATGTGGCACAGGAGAAAAGTAAATAGAACAGGCCAAAAACACAAAGAGCGAAAACAAGCAGGTTGAGTCAACAGCGAGACTAACATGGTCGTCTTGACTATGATCTGACGATGAGTGGCAAGTTTGACCGGGTCTTTAAGGCTGAGGTGATTATGGTGAATGAGCTGCAGCTGGAACCCTGACTCCCGCACACCAGACTTCACTCCTGCAATCAAAACAGACAGAGGGGAGGGAGAGAGCAGAGAGAGAGAGAGCTACCTAGCAGCAGTAGGCCTAACAATGTGCTCTTATGATCAATATACAGTTTCAGGGCTGCACTGGGAGGCAAAGGCCAAAGTCATCTCCAAATGAGTTTTTTGCTGTAACGAATGAGGTCTCAACAGCGCAATATGTTGGGTTCCACACATTGTGTGTGTGTGTGTGAATGAGGACTTCAGTGAAAGATTGTGTTCTACGATGAGGAACAACATCAATATGCGCCAAACACACAGCAATAAAACAAGGAAACAGACACACATTAAAATGCGGGAGCATAAGTCATTTCAATTTACAGACTGGATGTGATTATTTTTTTTTTACAAAATGTAACATTATGACATTTGTGATGCAATGGCAGGAAAATAAACAAATTGCAGAAGCCAGGCAACAGCAATTTCTCCATCTTACGAAAATCACTTTCATTATTTGTGACGGTGGAGTTTTTACACGGGTAATGGGAATAAAATGTTATGGTGGAAAGTCTACTTCTGGTAACTCTACCTCTCCATCCTCCACCTCCCTCACTGTTTCCCTGGTAACTCTACCTCTCCATCCTCCACCCCCCTCAGTATTTCCCTGGTAACTCTACCTCTCACTACCCAGTGTTTCCGTCTACCTCTCCATCCTCCACCCCCTCAGTGTTTCCCTGGTAACTCTACCTCTCCATCCTCCACCCCCCTCAGTGTTTCCCTGGTAACTCTACCTCTCCATCCTCCACCCCCTCAATGTTTCCCTGGTAACTCTACCTCTCCATCCTCCACCTCCCTCAGTGTTTCCCTGGTAACTCTACCTCTCCATCCTCCACCCCCCTCAGTGTTTCCCTGGTAACTCTACCTCTCCATCCTCTACCCCCCTCAGTGTTTCCCTGGTAACTCTACCTCTCCATCCTCCACCCCCCTCACTTTGTCATCCCTCCTCCTCACCTGTGAGTCACTACAACAATTACATTTAGACCAGAAAGAAAGAGGGGAGGGATAGAGAGAAAGGGGTGAAGGGGGGAGAGAGAGAGAGAGAGAGAGAGAGAGAGAGAGAGAGAGAGAGAGAGAGAGAGAGAGAGAGAGAGAGAGAGAGAGAGAGAGAGAGAGAGAGAGAGAGAGAGAGAGAGAGAGAGAGAAAGAGAGAGAGAGAGAGAGAGAGAGAGAAAGAGGAGAGAGAGAGAGAGAGAGAGAGAGAGAGAGAGAGAGAGAGAGAGAAGAGAGAGAGAGAGAGAGAAAGAGGAGAGAGAGAGAGAGAGAGAGAGAGAGAGAGAGAGAGAGAGAGAGAGAGAGAGAGAGAGAGAGAGAGAGAGAGAGAAATAATATAAGTATCCCTCTTCTCCTCTCCTGCAATCTCTTTTATAAATCTCAGCATTCCCTTCCCTGTACAAACCCCTTAGGCATTTTAGGGAAACTACATGAAACTACAACTAGGCCATGATGAAATATGGCTTCAATATAAAACAACACGTCAGAAGCACTGCAGAGGTACATTGTAAACATGTGTGTGTGTGTGTGTGTGTGTGTGTGTGTGTGTGTGTGTGTGTGTGTGTGGGTGGGTGCCCACATGGAGGGGCACTAAACATATAGCTTCTGGTTAAGTGCAATATCAAGATTTTCCCAAATGAGGGCATTTCTCTGCAATAAGAGTGTATAGACAGTGTCCCTTATTTTGTGCCACAATTGTTTTTGTGTGTGTGTGTGTGTGTTTGTGTTTGTTTGCGTGTGTGTGTGTGTGTGTTTGTGTGTGTGTGTTTAGGTACCATAAATTCATGCAGAAAAGTGAGGGAATTAACAGACTAATACGTCAATAATCTCTATCTGCCACAGAAGCTGACCCTCCCCAGACAATATGTCCATCACTAAAATAGGACTTGGCCTACATAGCAGATGGGCATTTTAACACCGAAACAGATAAACCTCTCTCGTTCTCTGTGTGATTGTGAATGAGTGAGTCTGCGTGTGTGTGTGTGTGTCCGTGTGTGTCTTTACTCTACAGTATAATTTATATGGTTGACACGTTGTCGGTATTTCATTTTCACTGACAGAATCACAACTAATCTGAGACAGTTTTTCCCTACTCCTCTCTTCCTCTTCCCCCAGTTAGGCTGACCTGCGCCCTGGACATGAATGTTTCTCAGTTAGGCTGGCCACACGACTGTCCCCCAGATAGGCTGGCCACACGACTGTCTCGCAGTTAGGCTGGCCACACGACTGTCTCCCAGAGAGGCTGGCCACACGACTGTCTCCCAGATAGGCTGGCCACACGACTGTCTCGCAGTTAGGCTGGCCACACGACTGTCTCCCAGAGAGGCTGGCCACACGACTGTCTCCCAGATAGGCTGGCCACACGACTGTCTCCCCCCCACTGTCTCCGTTAGGCTAACACGACTGTCTCCCAGTTAGGCTGGCCACACGACTGTCTCCCAGATAGGCTGGCCACACGACTGTCTCCCAGATAGGCTGGCCACACGACTGTCTCCCAGTTAGCCAATTAAACTGGTCTGTTCTGATTAGGGTTGCAAAGCTAAAAGTAGTTTTCCCAAGTTACTGGAACATTCAATAATTTGGGTAATTAACATGTAATCTATGGCAATCTATTGTAACTTTGGTAATTTCTATTTACCACCACGAACCGATGCTGGCACTAAGACCGCACTCAATGAACTGTATAAGGCCATAAGCAAACAGGAAAACGCTCCTCCAGAGGCGGCACTCCTAGTGGCTGGGGATTTTAATGCAGGGAAACTTAAATCCGTTTCTACCTAATTTCTACCAGCATGTTAAATGTGCAACCAGAGGGAAAAAAATTCTAGACCACCTTTACTCCACACACAGAGACACATACAAAGCTCTCCCTCGCCCTCCATTTGGCAAATCTGACCATAATTCTATCCTCCTGATTCCTGCTTACAAGCAAAAACTAAAGCAGGAAGCACCAGTGACTCGGTCAGTAAAAAAGTGGTCAGATGAAGCAGATGCTAAGCTACAGGACTGTTTTGCTAGCACAGACTGGAATATGTTCCATGATTCTTCCGATGGCATTGAGGAGTACAATACATCAGTCACTGGCTTCATCAATAAGTGCATCGATGACGTCATCCCAACAGTGACTGTACGTACATACCCAACCAGAAGCCATGGATTACAGGCAACATCCGCACTGAGCTAAAGACTAGAGCTGCCGCTTTCAAGGAGCAGGACTCTAACCCAGAAGCTTATAAGAAATCCCACTATGCCCTCCGATGAACAATCAAACAGGCAAAGCGTCAATACAGGACTAAGATTGAATCGTACCTCACCGGCTCCGACGCTTGTCGAATGTGGAAGGGCTTGCAAACTATTACAGACTACAAAGGGAAGCACAGCCACGAGCTGCCAAGTGACACGAGACTACTGGACGAGCTAAATTGCTTCTATGCTCGCGTTGAGGCAAGCAACACTGAAGCATGCATGAGAGCATCAGCTGTTCCGGACGACTGTGTGACCACGTTCTCTGTAGCCGATGTGAGTAAGACCTTTAAACAGGTCAACATTCACAAGGCCGCAGGGCCCGACAGATTACCATAACATTTTATTCCCATTACCCGCGTATAGACTCCACCGTCACAAATACTGAAAGGGATTTCCATAAGATGGAGAAATTGCTGTTGCCTGGCTTCCGCAATTTGTTTATTTTCCTGCCATTAAATCACAAATGTCATAATATTCAATTTTGTAAAAAGATAAATCACATCCAGTCTGTAAATTGAAATGGGGAGGAGGTCAGAGAACTGGCCGTGTGGTGCCAGGACAACAACCTCTCCCTCAACGTGATCAAGACAAAGGAGATGATTGTGGACTACAGGAAAAAGAAGAGGACCGAGCACGCCCCCATTCTCATCGACGGGGCTGTAGTGGGGCAGGTTGAGAGCTTGGAGTCCACATCACCAACAAACTAACATGGTCCAAACACATAAGACTCCTGAACATCTAATCAAATGGCTACCCAGATTGCCCCCCCCGCTGCTGCTACTTTCTGTTAATTATCTATGCATAGTCACTTTAATAACTCTACCTACATGTACATATTACCTCA
Organism: Coregonus clupeaformis; assembly: GCF_020615455.1. Taxonomy (NCBI): domain Eukaryota; kingdom Metazoa; phylum Chordata; class Actinopteri; order Salmoniformes; family Salmonidae; genus Coregonus; species Coregonus clupeaformis. The sequence goes on along the minus strand of NC_059197.1, from coordinate 30,095,473 downwards.
ATTACCTCGACTAACCGGTGCCCCCGCACATTGACTCGGTACAGGTAACCGCTGTCCACATCACCATCATCACTCCTTGGAGTCCACATCACTAACAAACTAACATGGTCCAAGCACACCAAGACAGTCGTGAAGAGGGCACGACAAAACCTATTCCCCCTAAGGAGACTGAAAAGATTTGGCATGGGTCCTCAGATCCTCAAAAGGTTCTACAGCTGCACATTCGAGAGCAACCTGACTGGTTGCATCACTGCCTGGTATGGCAACTGCTCGGCCTCCGACCGTAAGGCACTACAGAGGGTAGTGCGTACAGCCCAGTACATCACTGGGGCCAAATTTCCAGCCTTCCAGGACCTCTATAACAGGCGGTGTCAGAGGAAGGCCCTAAAAATTGTCAAAGACTCCAGCCACCCTAGTCATAGACTGTTCTCTCTGCTACCGCATGGCAAGCGGTACCGGAGCGCCAAGTCTAGGTTCTAAACAGCTTCTACCCCCAAGCCATAAGACTCCTGAACATCTAATCAAATGGCTACCCAGATTGCCCCCCGCTGCTGCTACTTTCTGTTAATTATCTATGCATAGTCACTTTAATAACTCTACCTACATGTACATATTACCTCAATTACCTCGACTAACCGGTGCCCCCGCACATTGACTCGGTACAGGTACCCGCTGTATATAGCCTTGCTATTGTTATTTTTACTGCTGCTCTTAATTATTTGTTACCTTTATTTCGTATTATTTTATATTTTATTTTTTTGTGATTTTTGGGGGGTATTCTTTCTTAAAACTGCATTGTTGGTTAAGGGCTTGTAAGTAAGCATTTCACTGTAAGGTCTACACCTGTTGTTTTCGCCGCATGTGACAAATCAATTTTGATTTGATTTGATTTGATTTGAATTTATACTTGGATAACTTTTTAAAATGTGTTACTATACAGTATATAATTTTTTTTATATTTGTGTCCATATTGAACATCAGTTTCTAGTAGATAGACCATATGGTTCAAAAGATAAAAGCCTAATTGATAAAAAAAAATATTTAATCAATGATTATTTTCAGTTAACTCTGCAACTCTTCCAACTATTGACTTTTTTTCACAACTGCCAACACGTTAACAACAACAGCTTTCTCTGTTATAAATGGTTTCCCAGTTCAACTGGTTTCATGTGTAACTGGAATCACAGTAGGTGTGACTAGGTCTTCACATGCAGTGGGGCTAAAATAGCCTCGGTAGTATGGTTGTATGCTTTTTAGTGGAAATACAGACCTGCATCCTTGCATTTACAGTACATGTATACTCGACATACAAATGCACACAGAAATAGACCCACACACATCATACATTCAGTAGGCCTACATTCAAACATGTTTAAAAATACACCTATCCTCTCGGAGACGCAAGGAAAATATACACTATATATACAAAGTAGTGGATTTGGCTATTTCAGCGACACCCGTTGCTGACAGGTGTATAATGGCCCCGTGTAGCTCAGTCGGTAGAGCATGGCGCTTGCAACGCCAGGGTTGTGGGTTCGATTCCCACGGGGGGCCAGTATGAAAAATGTATGCACTCACTAACTGTAAGTCGCTCTGGATAAGAGCGTCTGCTAAATTACTAAAATGTAAATGTAAAAAATCGAGCACACAGCAATGCAATCTCCATAGACAAATGTTGCCAGTAGAATGGACTTACTGAAGATCTCAGTGACTTTCAACGTGGCACCGTCATAGGATGCCACCTTTCCAACAAGTCAGTTCGTCAGATTTCTGCCCTGCTAGAGCTGCCCCGGTCAACTGTAAGTGCTGTTATTATAAAGTGGAAACGTCTAGGAGCAACAATAGCTCAACTGCGAAGTGATAGGCCACACAAGCTCACAGAACGGGACTGCCGAGTGCCGAAGTGCGTAGCGCATAAAAATAATCTGTCCTCGGTTGCAACACTCACTACCGAGTTCCAAACTGCCTCTGGAAGCAACGTCAGCACAATAACTTTTCGTTGGGAGCTTCATGAAATGGGTTTCCATGGCCGAGCAGCCGCACACAAGCCTAAGATCACCATGTGCAATGCCAAGTATTGGCTGGAGTGGTGTAAAGCTCACGACCATTGGACTCTGGAGCAATGCAAACGTGTTCTCTGCAGTGATGAATCACGGTTCACCATCTGGCAGTCCGACGGACGACTCTGGGATTGGCGGATGCCAGGAGAACGCTACCTGCCCCAATGCATAGTGGCAATTGTAAAGTTTGGTGGAGGAGGATTAATGGTCTGGGGCTGTTTTTCATGGTTCGGGCTAGTCCTTTTAGTTCCAGTGAAGGGAAATCAATTTGGGGAAAGGCCCTTTCCTGTTTCAGCATGACAATGCCCAAGTGCACAAAGCGATGTCCATACAGAAATGGTTTGTCGAGATTGCAAGTCCCTGCAGCAATGTTCCAACATCTACTGGAAAGCCTTCCCATAGGAGTGGAGGCTGTTATAGCAGCAAAGGTGGGACCAACTCCATTTTAATGCCCTTGATTTTGAAATGAGAAGTTTGACAAACAGGAGTCCACATACTTTTGGTGATGTAATGTATGTATAAGCACATCGTACCCGGTAACACAAGAGGACACTAGATTAATAAAATGTTTTCCTTTTAGATGTAAATATTGTAAACGGAGATTGACGTTAAATGGACGTCTGTGAAACTAAGTCCGTTGTGATGTTTGCTGCAGTCTCAGACCTGGTTTGATGATCTTAGAATGAGAAAAACATTCTCTCAAAGGCCCAAATCAAATGCCTGTCAGTTCTCCCTTTAACTGGCTAATCCCAATGGCATATGGGAAGGTTGAAGATTGCCCTCTTCTGAAAACACTGTTTACACTCTCCCTCCCTCTATTTAGACCCCCCTCTGAGCACTACAAGCCTCTAAAGCGGTTGCGTTATTAGGTCTGGGCTTCCGGGGTATCAGCCCCGGATGGTTTTGATCCAGCACCGAAACTTCTGATAGTCCCAATTTTTTTTTTTTACATTTCAGTCTGATATGAGTTTACATAATCATATATCACTTGGGGCTATGCAGTATTTTTTTTTAAAAACATTAAATTATTTAACGACACAATAAACTGTGCTAGGCGGTAGCAGGCAGCAACAGGAGAGGGCAGACAAGAGAGACAGCAACAGGAGAGGGCAGAAAAGAGAGACAGCAACAGGAGAGGGCAGACAAGAGAGACAGCAACAGAAGAGGGCAGACAAGAGAGACAGCAACAGGAGAGGGCAGACAAGAGAGACAGCAACAGGAGAGGGCAGAAGAGAGAGACATCAACAGGAGATGGCAGACAAGAGAGACAGCAACAGAAGAGGGCAGACAAGAGAGACAGCAACAGAAGAGGGCAGACAAGAGAGACAGCAACAGGAGAGGGCAGAAAAGAGAGACAGCAACAGGAGAGGGCAGACAAGAGAGACAGCAACAGAAGAGGGCAGACAAGAGCGACAGCAACAGGAGAGGGCAGAAAAGAGAGACAGCAACAGGAGAGGGCAGAAAAGAGAGACAGCAACAGAAGAGGGCAGACAAGAGAGACAGCAACAGAAGAGGGCAGACAAGAGAGACAGCAACAGAAGAGGGCAGACAAGAGAGACAGCAACAGAAGAGGGCAGACAAGAGAGACAGCAACAGGAGAGGGCAGAAAAGAGAGACAGCAACAGGAGAGGGCAGAAAAGAGAGGCAGCAACAGGAGAGGGCAGAAAAGAGAGACAGCAACAGAAGAGGGCAGAAAAGAGAGACAGCAACAGAAGAGGGCAGAAAAGAGAGACAGCAACAGGAGAGGGCAGACAAGAGAGACAGCAACAGAAGAGGGTAGACAAGAGAGACAGCAACAGAAGAGGGCAGACAAGAGAAACAGCAACAGGAGAGGGCAGACAAGAGAGACAGCAACAAAAGAGGGCAGAGAAGAGAGACAGCAACAGAAGAGGGCAGACAAGAGAGACAGCAACAGAATAGGGCAGAGAAGAGAGACAGCAACAGAAGAGGGCAGACAAGAGAGACAGCAACAGAAGAGGGCAGACAAGAGAAACAGCAACAGGAGAGGGCAGACAAGAGAGACAGCAACAGAAGAGGGCAGAGAAGAGAGACAGCAACATAAGAGGGCAGACAAGAGAGACAGCAACAGAATAGGGCAGAGAAGAGAGACAGCAACAGAAGAGGGCAGATAAGAGACACAGCAACAGAAGAGGGCAGACAAGAGAGACAGCAACAGAAGAGGGCAGACAAGAGAGACAGCAACAGAAGAGGGCAGACAAGAGAGACAGCAACAGGAGAGGGCAGACAAGAGAGACAGCAACAGGAGAGGGCAGGCAAGAGAGACAGCAACAGAAGAGGGCAGAAAAGAGAGACAGCAACAGAAGAGGGCAGAAAAGAGAGACAGCAACAGGAGAGGGCAGACAAGAGAGACAGCAACAGAAGAGGGCACACAAGAGACAACACAGCGAAAGTGATGGAGAGGCAGAGACAGTAGACTGTGTCACTTAAAGCTGCTCTATGGATTCAAATTACTTCACTGTGTGTGTGTGTGTGTGTGTGTGTGTGTGTGTGTGTGTGTGTGTGTGTGTGTGTGTGTGTGTGTGTGTGTGTGTGTGTGTGTGTGTGTGTGTGTGTGTGTGTGTGTGTGTGTGTGTGTGTGTGTGTGTGTGTGTGTGTGTGTGTGGAGTGTGTGTGTATGAGTGTGTGTGTTTGTGTGGATGTATTTAACTATAGTTGTGGGGACCAGCTGGGGACATTTTGTTGGTCCCCACAAGGTCAAATTATATTTCTAGGGGGTTTAGGGTTAAGGTTAGAATTAGTGTTAGAGTTAGAATTAGGTTTAGGTTTAGGAACTAGGGTTAGGTTTAGGGTTAAGGTTAGGTTTTTGGGTTAAGGTTAGGGTGAGGGTTAAGGTCAAAGTTAGGGTTAGGGTTAGGGGTTAGGGAAAATAGGATTTTGATGAGAGAGATCGGTCAGAGAGGCTCATTGGATACCGTCAGAGTCTATGTTTAGAGTGGTTTTTGGTAATACTAGATGTACTGTATGTGTTCCAAAGTAGAAAGTGTTCCCGAGTAGAGAGTCTTCCAGAGTAGAGAGTAGAGAGTGTTCCAGAATAGAGAGTGTTCCAGAGTAGAGAGTGTTTCAGAGTATATAATACAGAGTGTTCCAGAGTAAAGAGTGTTCCAGAGTAGAGAGTGTTCCAGAGTAGAGAGTGTTCCAGAGTAAAGAGTATTCCAGAGTAGAGAGTCTTCCAGAGTAGAGAGTGTTCCAGAGTAGAGAGTGTTCCAGAGTAGAGAGTGTTCCAGAGTATAGAATATAGAGCGTTCCAGAGTAGAGAGTGTTCCAAAGTAGAGAGTGTTCCAGTGTATAGAATATAAAGTATTCCAGAGTAAAGAGTGTTCCAGAGTAGAGAGTGTTCCAGAGTATAGAATGTTCCAGAGTAAAGATTGTTCCATAGTAGAGAGTAATCCAGAGTAGAGAGTGTTCCAGAGTAGACAGTGTTCCAGAGTAGAGAGTGTTCCAGAGTAGAGAGTGTTCCAGAGTAGACAGTGTTCCAGAGTAAAGACTGTTCCAGAGTAGAGAGTGTTCCAGAGTAGACAGTGTTCCAGTGTAGAGAGTGTTCCAGAGTAGAGAGTATTCCAGAGTAGACAGTGTTCCAGAGTAAAGAGTGTTCCAGAGTAGAGAGTGTTCCAGAGTAGAGAGTTTTCCAGAGTAGAGTGTTCCAGAGTAGAGAGTAGAGAATGTTCCAGAGTAGAGAGTGTTCCAGAGTAGAGAGTGTTCCAGAGTAGAGTGTTCCAGAGTATAGAGTAGAGAATGTTCAAGAGTAGAGTGTTCCAGTGTATAGAGTAGAGAATGTTCCAGAGTAGAGAGTGTTCCAGAGTAGAGAGTGTTCCAGAATAGACAGTGTTCCAGAGTAGAGTGTTCCAGAGTAGAGAGTAGAGAGTGTTCCAGAGTAGAGAGTGTTCCAGAGTAGAGAGTGTTCCAGAGTAGAGTGTTCCAGAGTAGAGAGTATTCCAGAGTAGACAGTGTTCCAGAGTATAGAGTGTTCCAGAGTAGAGAGTGTTCCAGAGTAGAGAGTGTTCCAGAGTAGAGTGTTCCAGAGTAGAGAGTAGAGAATGTTCCAGAGTAGAGAGTGTTCCAGAGTAGAGAGTGTTCCAGAGTAGAGAGTGTTCCAGAATAGACAGTGTTCCAGAGTAGAGTGTTCCAGAGTAGAGAGTGTTCCAGAATAGACAGTGTTCCAGAGTATTAAATAGAGATTGTTCCAGAGTAGAGAGTAGAGAGTGTTCCAGAGTAGAGAGACTACAGTAGCAACTGTAATTGAGTACTGGCAGTGTCTGTTGTGGCAGAAGGAGGTTCAAGTTAGCCAGCCTGGACTCATAGACTAGACGTAACATAGAACACATATATCCGGGACCCTCAAATTAGTATGATATGTTACATTTTGTTTGATTGCTTAAGACATTCCTTAAGGCAAAAACGAAAGTAGGGTGGGTGGCGCCGGAGAAGATAGCTGCCGTTTTACAGCCCTCTAACCAATTGTACTATTATGTGTGTTTTTCCGCGTTATTTGTAATTTATTTTGTACATAATGTTTCTGCCATCGTCTCTTATAACCAAAAAGAGCTTCTGGATATCAGGACAGCGATTACTCACCTCGCATTGGACGAAGATTTTTCTTCAACGAGGCGGCCGCGAAGGATATCATACAGACACCCGACAAGGCCCAAATCCCCGTCATTGGCGTGAGGAAGAGACGGAGATATCGCGGGCGCGAATCCGGATGCCTTGTGAGGATCCGACGCAGCGAGTAAACTGCCTCTTCCATCAATCCCTATTAGCCAACGTTCAATCTTTTGAGAATAAAATGGAACGATTTAAGATTACGGTTATCCTACCAACGGGACATAAAAAACTGTAATATCTTATGTTTCACGGAGTCGTGGCTGAACGACAACAATGATAACATTCAGCTAGCAGGCTATACGCTACATCGGCAGGACAGAACGGCTGACTCTGGTAAGACAAGGGTGGCGGTCTGTGTATATTTGTAAACAACAGCTGGTGCACAAAATCAAATACTAAGGAAGTCTCGAGGTTTTGCTCGCCTGAGGTAGAGTATCTTATGATAAGCTGTAGACCACACTATTTACCAAGAGAGTTTTCATCTATATTTTTCATAGCTGTCTATTTACCACCACAAACCAATGCTGGCATTAAGATTGCACTGAATGAGTTGTACACGGCCATTAATCAACAGGAAAACGCTCATCCAGATGCAGCGCTCCTAGTGGCCGGGGACTTTAATGCAGGGAAACTTAAATCCGTTCTACCTAATTTCTACCAGCATGTTAAATGTGCAACCAGAGGGGAAAAAACTCTAGACCACCTTTACTCCACACACAGAGACGCATACAAAGCTCTCCCTCGCCCTCCATTTGGCAAATCTGACCATAACTCTATCCTCCTGATTCCTGTTTATAAGCAAAAACTGAAGCAGGAAGCACCAGTGATTCGGTTAATAAAAAAGTGGTCAGATGACGCAGATGCTAAGCTACAGGACTGTTTTGCTAGCACAGACTGGAACATGTTCCGGGATTCTTCAGACAGCATTGAGGAGTACACCACATCAGTCACTGGCTTCATCAATAAGTGCATCGATGATGTCGTCCCCACAGTGACCGTACGTACATACCCCAACCAGAAGCAATGGATTACAGGAAACATCCGCACTGAGCTAAAGGGTAGAGCTGCCGCTTTCAAGGAACGGGACTCTAACCCGGGACGCTTATAAGAAATCCCGCTATGACCTCCGACGAACCATCAAACAGGCAAAGAGTCAATACAGGTCTAAGATTGAATCATACTACACTGGCTCTGACGCTCGTCGGATGTGGCAGGGCTTGAAAACTATTACAGACTACAAAGGGAAGCACAGCCGCGAGCTGCCCAGTGACACAAGCCTACCAGACGAGCTAAACCACTTCTATGCTCGCTTCGAGGCAAGCAACACTGAAGCATGCATGAGAGCAACAGCTGTTCCGGATGACTATGTGATCACGCTCTCCGTAGCCGATGTGAGTAAGACTTTTAAGCAGGTCAACATTCACAAGGCCGCAGGGCCAGACGGATTACCAGGACATGTACTCCGAGCATGTGCTGACCAACTGGCAAGTGTCTTCACTGACATTTTCAACATGTCCCTGACTGAGTCTGTAATACCAACATGTTTCAAGCAGACCACCATAGTCCCCGTGCCCAAGAACTCTAAGATAACCTGCCTAAATGACTACCGACCCGTAGCACTGACGTCTGTAGCCATGAAGTGCTTTGAAAGACTGGTCATGGCTCACATCAACAGCATAATCCCAGAAACCCTAGACCCACTCCAATTTGCATACCGCCCCAACAGATCCACAGATGATGCAATCTCTATCGCACTCCACACTGCCCTTTCCCACCTGGACAAGAGGAACACCTACGTGAGAATGCTATTCATTGACTACAGCTCAGCATTCAACACCATAGTGCCCTCTAAGCTCATCACTAAGCTAAGGATCCTGGGACTAAACACCTCCCTCTGCAACTGGATCCTGGACTTCCTGACGGGCTGCCCCCAGGTCGTAGGGGTAGGTAACAACACATCTGCCACACTGATCCTCAACACGGGGGCCCCTCAGGGGGTGCGTGCTCAGTCCCCTCCTGTACTCTCTGTTCACCCATGACTGCATGGCCAGGCACGACTCCAACACCATCATTAAGTTTGCCGACGACACAACAGTGGTAGGCCTGATCACCGACAACGATGAGACAGCCTATAGGGAGGAGGACAGAGATCTGGCCGTGTGGTGCCAGGACAACAACCTCTCCCTCAACGTGACCAAGACAAAGGAGATGATTGTGGACTACAGGAAAAAAAAGAGGACTGAGCACGCCCCCATTCTCATCGACGGGGCTGTAGTGGAACAGGTTGAGAGCTTCAAGTTCCTTGGTGTCCACATCACCAACGAACTATCATGGTCCAAACACACCAAGACAGTCGTGAAGAGGGCACGACAAAGCCTATTCCCCCTCAGGAGACTAAAAAGATTTGGCATGGGTCCTCAGATCCTCAAAAAATTATACAGCTGCACCATCGAGAGCATCCTGACTGGTTGCATCACCGCCTGGTATGGCAACTGCTTGGCCTCCGACCGCAAGGCACTACAGAGGGTAGTGCGTACGGCCCAGTACATCACTGGGGCAAAGCTTCCTGCCATCCAGGACCTCTATACCAGGCGGTGTCAGAGGAAGGCCCTCAAAATTGTCAAAGACTCCAGCCACCCCTAGTCATAGACTGTTCTCTCTGCTACCGCACGGCAAGCGGTACCGAGTGCCAAGTCTAGGTCCAAAAGACTTCTCAACAGCTTCTACCCCCCAAGCCATAAGACTCCTGAACAGCTAATCATGGCTACCCGGACTATTTGCACTGCCCCCCCACCCCATCCTTTTTACGCTGCTGCTACTCTGTTAAGTATTTATGCATAGTCACTTTAACTCTACCCACATGTACATATTACCTCAACTACCTAAACTAGCCCCCGCACATTGACTCTGCAACGGTACCCCCCTTTATATATAGCCTCCCTACTGTCACTTTATTTTACTTCTGCTCTTTTTTTCTCAACACTTTTTTTGTTGTTGTTTTATTCTTACTTTTTTATTGTTTAAAATAAATGCACTGTTGGTTAAGGGCTGTAAGTAAGCATTTCACTGTAATGTCTGCACCTGTTGTATTCGGCGCATGTGACCAATAAAATTTGATTTGATTTGATTTGATTTGATTTGGTCGGGTGGATGTGTTGGCATATAATAAGAACGTCTCGCAACCCAAAGGTTACGAGTTCGAATCTCATCAAGGACAACTTAACCCATCTCCTAACCATAACCCAAACCCTAGCCTTGCTAATGTTAGTCAGGTAGCTAACGTTAGCCAGGTAGCTAGAATTCGTAACATATCATATGTTTGGAAAATTCGTAACACATAGAATTTTTTGCACATCCGTAACATATTGTACGTTTTTCAAATTTGTAACATATTATATAAATTGTAATTCAAATCAAATCAAATTGTATTTGTCACATACACTATAGCGGGTGTAGCGAAAAGCTTGTGCTTCTAGCTCCGACAGTGCAGTAATATCTATCAATTTCACAACATATACCCAATACACACAAACAAGTAAGGAATGGGATTTAAGAATATATACATACAGTGGGGAAAAAAGTATTTAGTCAGCCACCAATTGTGCAAGTTCTCCCACTTAACAAGATGAGAGAGGCCTGTAATTTTCATCATAGGTACACGTCAACTATGACAGACAAAATGAGAAAAAAAAATCCAGAAAATCACATTGTAGGATTTTTTATGAATTTATTTGCATATTGTGGTGGAAATTAAGTATTTGGTCAATAACAAAAGTTTCTCAATACTTGGTTTGAAGAAATCAACTGTGGGAGCAATTATTAGGAAATGGAAGACATACAAGACCACTGATAATCTCCCTCGATCTGGGGCTCCACGCAAGATCTCACCCCGTGGGGTCAAAATGATCACAAGAACGGTGAGCAAAAATCCCAGAACCACACGGGGGGACCTAGTGAATGACCTGCAGAGAGCTGGGACCAAAGTAACAAAGCCTACCATCAGTAACACACTACGCCGCCAGGGACTGAAATCCTGCAGTGCCAGACGTGTCCCCCTGCTTAAGCCAGTACATGTCCAGGCCCGTCTGAAGTTTGCTAGAGTGCATTTGGATGATCCAGAAGAGGATTGGGAGAATGTCATATGGTCAGATGAAACCAAAATAGAACTTTTTGGTAAAAACTCAACTCGGTCGTGTTTGGAGGACAAAGAATGCTGAGTTGCATCCAAATAACACCATACCTACTGTGAAGCATGGGGGTGGAAACATCATGCTTTGGGGCTGTTTTTCTGCAAAGGGACCAGGACGACTGATCCGTGTAAAGGAAAGAATGAATGGGGCCATGTATCGTGAGATTTTGAGTGAAAACCTCCTTCCATCAGCAAGGGCATTGAAGATGAAACGTGGCTGGGTCTTTCAGCATGACAATGATCCCAAACACACCGCCCGGGCAACGAAGGAGTGGCTTCGTAAGAAGCATTTCAAGGTCCTGGAGTGGCCTAGCCAGTCTCCAGATCTCAACCCCATAGAAAATCTTTGGAGGGGAGTTGAAAGTCTGTGTTGCCCAGCGACAGCCCCAAAACATCACTGCTCTAGAGGAGATCTGCATGGAGGAATGGGCCAAAATACCAGCAACAGTGTGTGAAAACCTTGTTAAGACTTACAGAAAACGTTTGACCTGTGTCATTGCCAACAAAGGGTATATAACAAAGTATTGAGAAACTTTTGTTATTGACGAAATACTTATTTTCCACCATAATTTGCAAATAAATTCATAAAAAATCCTACAATGTGATTTTCTGGATTTTTTAAATGTTTTTGTCTGTCATAGTTGACGTGTACCTATGATGAAAATTACAGGCCTCTCTCATCTTTTTAAGTGGCAGAACTTGCACAATTGGTGGCTGACTAAATCCTTTTTTCCCCACTGTATAAATTATGTGTCTCCGATTTAGTTCGAGAATAATGCGAAATCCTCTGAGATCAGTTTGAGTAACCTGACATTTATTTTTAGAATCTCTCAATTGTATCTAATCAAAGTGCACCAAATCCATGTATTTAGCTGTTGAAATTCATTTCAGGCCCCAAGACTGGCTTTGGGCTAAGTCCTCAATGTCATCAAACCCTAGAAACGCCACTGCTCTAAACAGCCTACCCTACTTCCCACCTTCCTCCATCCTTCCCTTCCTACTTCCTGCCTGTATTACTAGTCTTCTGATTTATTTTAAGTTTAAATGAGAGAGAGAGAGAGAGAGAGAGAGAGAGAGAGAGAGAGAGAGAGAGAGAGAGAGAGAGAGAGAGAGAGAGAGAGAGAGAGAGAGAGAGAGAGAGAGAGAGAGAGAGAGAGAGAGAGAGAGAGAGAGAGAGAGAGAGAGAGAGAGAGAGAGAGAGAGAGATCACTTTGTTTCAATGACAGAGCATGTCATGTCAGACAAGGCCTATCTCCTGCCTCAGAACAACATAACGGGTCTGTACACTTATTATTCACAACCCTTGACACACACACACACACTCACATGCACACACACACACTCACGCACACACACATGCACACACTCATTCATCCATCCAACTGATAATTGAATCGCTTAATTCTCCCCAACCCCCTTGCTTTGCCGAATGTGGAGGGGAGAGCAAACAGCCCCCCACAGACAACCAAACTGACCCACAGATAATTACTGGTCTTTATAAGCCCTTTCAAATGCTCACATCACATCACCCATAAAGCTGTGTATCATCATGACACACCAAACGCTATGACTGACCAAGTTATAGGTTTGTCATCTCCTTTCAGGCCCAAAATGTGGAGGGAATAAATATACACAGTGAAGATAAATAAATAAAGACATTCAAAGAGATGAGTGTGAAATGAGGCAGTTTGAAAGGCAGTCATTTCACGCATCATCTTGCCATCAGCTGTAACAGGGCTGGAGTGCGCTGGGGACAGGAAGACACATCACATCACAGCATGATGAATCACCGCTACTGACATGTCCATGTGGAGAGGACAGGGAGGACAGGGAGGACACGGAGGAGAGGGAGGACCGGGAGGAGAGGGAGGACCGGGAGGAGAGGGATGACAGGGGGGACAGGGAGGACAGGGAGGACAGGGAGGGCAGGGAGGACAGGGAGGACAGGGAGGAGAGGGAGGACAGAGGGACAGGGAGGAGAGAGAAGAGAGGAAAGAGAGGTAGGAGACACCCTAACTAGGTTACCATAGAAATAGAATCTATAGAAAGGGCTTGGAACCTCTAACCATGATAATTTGACTGGGTATACTCACAATGGCTGCCCAGTTTGCCATCAATGACTTGAATGGGGAGGTATATTCTATGGATTATATTTCTATGCAGGTTAAATGTGCACACTAAAAAATGAGGGTTTCTCAAGGGTTCTTTTGGAAGGGTGATGGTTCCATATGGAACCATGCTGACCCAAAGAACCATTTGAGCCCTTCAATGGTTCTTTTCAGTTCAAAGAAGGGTTCATTCCTCTTTTAGTGATAATTAAATTGTAGGCGCGGCGGCTCATTCAAATATTTTGGGGTGTGGTTTGCTCACAGCTCTTTTTGTGTAATCCGTTAGTGAAAGTGTTATTCCAGTTCATCTAAACTGTTGTGTTATAGTATTACATTTCATATCTGAATATGGCCAGTGACTGTTTATTGTGAAAGACTCGCGTATGACTTTGTGTCAATTGAGACTGGTTCATTAAATCAGTCAGTGATTTTCAACGCTCTCCTTGGGGGACCCCCAGTTGTTCCAGAGGTAGCTCACTTGATTCAACTTGTTAATAAACACAATAATAAAACCTATGGAATTATGGTTATTAAATAGTGACGGGAAAGCTTTCACCAAATTGTGTTGAAAAACGGTTAATTACTCGGAGCTTCATTATCGGTTCACAATGCACATTAGTGACATCTGCAGGTCAGCAATAAATAGCTGCGTGTGATTATTAGATAAAAAATATATATAAATATTTATTCTCCACTGTTTTTATCCAAACTCGTTGGCTTTAGTAGCCCATACTGAGTTGGAATTCCAGTTTGGCATCTTAGATCATGCTACCCTTTTTTTGCATTAAAGTTTAATATTTTTCCAAAACTGAATCTATGTCATTATTTAGGATGCTTAAGACAGAAGCTTATACTATACTAAATAAAACTAATTATTTGAACAACAGTGCAGAAAGTGCCGTTTGACATAAATAAATACAATCTAAATAGTGTGCCTTCAGCGGGATTCAACCTCGCACCCTCATGTCCCTGAGTGTTCCATAGTTCCCTACTCTACCAGCTACTGGTCAGGTGTAAGTACGGTGTCCAGTAGAGGTTGGTGTTTGAAAGCAGTTTGGAATCAAAGAAGGCACTGGGCCCATGGCGAAATTAGTGTGATCTCGCATTTTGCAAAACATGATTTAATCAAATGAAGCTTCGGAAGTCATTGATAATGTACGTTTGATAAAGCGATACACACATCGGCACACTGCTTCAAAATTTGCTTCTTAGTGATTTTGACGCACGCCTCGGAGCTCCGGTATCAAACGTAACATTACTTCTATTAAACCAGAAGAAAAACAAACCTTTATGGTTCTACAAGAACCCTTCAGATTGAGAAAGGTTCTTTATAGAACTATTCTCCATAAAGTTTCTATATAGAACCTTAGGAAATTGTTCTTTATAGCACCATACAGGTTCCATTTAGAACATGGTTCTTCATAGAACCTTGAAAAAAAGACTCCACATAACACAAAAATGGTTTCACTATGGTTACAAGTGCTATCTTTATCAGCATCATAAAAGCCATTGCCTCATACCCCTGCACATCGACTTGGTACTGGCACCCAGTGTACACTGAGTATACAAAACATTAGGAACACCTTCCTAATATTGAGTTGCACCTGTCCGCCCCCGTCCCCCTTCCCCCCCTTGCCCTCTGAATAGCCTGAATTTGATGGGGCATGGACTCTAAAAGGTGTCGAAAGCATTCCACAGGGATGCTGGCCCACGTTGACTTCAATGCTTCCCACAGTTGTGTCAAGTTGGCTGGATGTCCTTTGGGTGGTGGACCACTCTTGATACACACAGGAAACTGTTGAGCATGAAAAACCCAGCAGGGTTGCAGTTTTTGATACAAACCGGTGCGCCTGGCTAGGGCTGTTACGTTGACCATATTACCGCCACACAAGCGGTCACAAGTCATGACAGCAGTCAAATTCCACATGACCGTGTAGTCACGGTAAATAGGCTTCTCCAAGCTCTGATGCTGCTGCTGGTCATTAGTAGCCTACCAAACTTGCTAACTGCCGGGTACTCAGCACTCTATTGTCCCTCTCATCACTCTGACATCAGTGGAAATGTAATCGAAAATCCAATCAAACACTTAATGAGAGCCCATGAGCTCATGTTGCGCAACATTTCTATAGGCTATGCAATTGCATGAGAAAACAGAGTGATGGCATCTATTAAAAATAGGAGGATCCCATCAGCTTTCTGTAGGCTAGGCCTACTGTATTTATTTCTCAACTTTCCTAATATTAAGCATTATCTTTACAACAGGAGTATAGCCTATCTGGCTGGCATGAAAATGAACCACGGGAAAAGCATCCTCCATTCATTATTTAAGTGCATAGATGACATGTATTTTTCACGCTGCCCCCTGTTTCGAGACAGGTGCATGATAATGGTCCATTCTAAATCCAAACTAATTTCACACGTACATTATTTAGTATAGGTAAAGGCAAGATTAAATCAAAAAGTAGTCTGATGGGTGACAATATTAGCCTATCACTTTGAATGATATATTATCACTTGTGAATGATGCCCAGTGTGTGTGCAGTAAGGGAGGAAACAGCTCATGCCTTTTTTTTCACAACTGTTTCTAATCATAGTCGCACACCTCATGTAGCCTAGCCCATAGGCCTATATGTTTTGATAAGGTTTGTATCACAACTAAAGTGGCAAAATAACTTCTTAAAATGAAGCACATTCATCCGCTTTACACCCGGGGTAGAGCCTAACAGTCACGTATACTCCCTAACAGTCACGTATACTCCCTAACAGTCACGTATACTCCCTAACAGTCACGTATACTCCCTAACAGTCACGTATACTCCCTAACAGTCACGTATACTCCCTAACAGTCACGTATACTCCCTAACAGTCACGTATACTCCCTCTCCGGCGTTCCAGGTCGCCAGTCTGCTCATTATTATGCACACCTGTCACCATCGCTTCGCGCACCTGCACCTCATGAGACTCACCTGGACTCCATCACCTTCCTGATTACCTCCCCTATATATGTCACTCCCATTGGTTCCTTCCCCAGGCGTTATTGATTCTGTTCCTGTGTTTCATGTCTGTACGCTACTCGGGTTTCTTGTTTTGTTCCATGTTTAATTTATTATTAAATTCACTCCCTGTACTTGCTTCCCGACTCCCAGCGTACAAGTTACACTAACTGGCATACATTAGCAGCGCGTGAGTTTCAAGTCTGGGGAAGATAATTTTCACCATAAAATGAACCTTTTTAAATAAAAGCATTACATGCATACTTGCATGTGCGGTCTCTTTTGAGAATGGTGTTTCCGGCTAATTGATTGCATTTTGGAACATTCATGCTTATAGCCTACTGCCATGTGCACATTGCTGCCCTAATAATGTGAAGAAATAGCCTATTAGTTTATCAACATTTTAAGCTAAACGTTCTGATCTGCTGCGTCAGCCTCAATGCTTAAAGTTTTTTGGGAAAGCTAGTGGTTGTATAAATATGGGATCTACAGTTGAAGTTGGAAGTTTACATACAACTTAGCATAATACATTTAAACTAAGTTTTTCACAATTCCTGAAATTTATTCCTAGTAAAATCCATGTCCTAGGTCAGTTAGGATCAGCACTTTATTTTAAGAATGTGAAATGTCAGAATAATAGTAGAGAGAATGATTTATTTCAGCTTTTATATCTTTCATCACATTCCCAGTGGGTCAGAAGTTTACATACACTCAATTAGTATTTGGTAGCATTGCCTTTAAATTCTTTAACTTTGGTCAAACATTTCGGGTAGCCTTCCACAAGCTTCCCACAATAAGTTGGGAGAATTTTGGCCCATTCCTCCTGACAGAGATGGTGTAACTGAGTCAGGTTTGTAGGCCTCCTTGCTTGCACACATGCTTATTTAGTTCTGTTATAGACACAATAAGGCCATGCACACACACGCACACACATACACAATCCTAATACACACCTACAGTGGGGGAAAAAAGTATTTAGTCAGCCACCAATTGTGCAAGTTCTCCCACTTAAAAAGATGAGAGAGGCCTGTAACTTTCATCATAGGTACACGTCAACTATGACAGACAAAATGAGGAAAAAAAATCCAGAGAATCACAGGATTTTTAATGAATTTATTTGCAAATTATGGTGGAAAATAAGTATTTGGTCAATAACAAACGTTTCTCAATACTTTGTTATATACCCTTTGTTGGCAATGACACAGGTCAAATGTTTTCTGTAAGTCTTCACAAGGTTTTCACACACTGTTGCTGGTATTTTGGCCCATTCCTCCATGCAGATCTCCTCTAGAGCAGTGATGTTTTGGGGCTGTCGCTGGGCAACACAGACTTTCAACTCCCTCCAAAGATTTTCTATGGGGTTGAGATCTTGAGACTGGCTAGGCCACTCCAGGACCTTGAAATGCTTCTTACGAAGCCACTCCTTCGTTGCCCGGGCGGTGTTTTTGGGATCATTGTCATGCTGAAAGACCCAGCCACGTTTCATCTTCAATGCCCTTGCTGATGGAAGGAGGTTTTCACTCAAAATCTCATGATACATGACCCCATTCATTATTTCCTTTACACGGATCAGTCGTCCTGGTCCCTTGCAGAAAAAACACCCCCAAAGCATGATGTTTCCACCCCCCATGCTTCACAGTAGGTATGGTGTTCTTTGGATGCAACTCAGCATTCTTTGTCCTCCAAACACGACGAGTTGAGTTTTTACCAAAAAAGTTATATTTTGGTTTCATCTGACCATATGACATTCTCCCAATCCTCTTCTGGATCATCCAAATGCACTCTAGCAAACTTCAGACGGGCCTGGACATGTACTGGCTTAAGCAGGGGGACACGTCTGGCACTGCAGGATTTGAGTCCCTGGCGGCGTAGTGTGTTACTGATGGTAGGATTTGTTACTTTGGTCCCAGCTCTCTGCAGGTCATTCACTAGGTCCCCCCGTGTGGTTCTGGGATTTTTGCTCACCGTTCTTGTGATAATTTTGACCCCACGGGGTGAGATCTTGCGTGGAGCCCCAGATCGAGGGGAGATTATCAGTGGTCTTGTATGTCTTCCATTTCCTAATAATTGCTCCCACAGTTGATTTCTTCAAACCAAGCTGCTTACCTATTGCAGATTCAGTCTTCACAGCCTGGTGCAGTTCTACAATTTTGTTTCTGGTGTCCTTTGACAGCTCTTTGGTCTTGGCCATAGTGGAGTTTGGAGTATGACTGTTTGAGGTTGTGGACAGGTGTCTTTTATACTGATAACAAGTTCAAACAGGTGCCATTAATACAGGTAACGAGTGGAGGACAGAGGAGCCTCTTAAAGAAGAAGTTACAGGTCTGTGAGAGCCAGAAATCTTGCTTGTTTTGTAGGTGACCAAATACTTATTTTCCACCATAATTTGCAAATAAATTCATAAAAAATCCTACAATGTGATTTTCTGGAGAAAAAACTTCTCAATTTGTCTGTCAAAGTTGACATGTACCTATGATGAAAATTACAGGCCTCTCTCATCTTTTTAAGTGGGAGAACTTGCACAAATGGTGGCTGACTAAATACTTTCTTTCCCCACTGTACATACAGTGAGGGAAAAAGGTATTTGATCCCCTGCTGATTTTGTACATTTGCCCACTGACAAAGACATGATCAGTCTATAATTTTAATGGTAGGTTTATTTGAACAGTGAGAGACAGAATAACAACAACAAAATCCAGAAAAATGCTTGTCAAAAATGTTATGAATTGATTTGCATTGTAATGAGGGAAATAAGTATTTGACCCGTCTGCAAAACATGACTTAGTACTTGGTGGCAAAACCCTTGTGGGCAATCACAGAGGTCAGACGTTTCTTGTAGTTGGCCACCAGGTTTGCACATATCTCAGGAGGGATTTTGTCCCACTCCTCTTTGCAGATCTTCTCCAAGTCAATAAGGTTTCGAGGCTGACGTTTGGCAACTCGAACCTTCAGCTCCCGTCCACAGATTTTCTATGGGATTAAGGTCTGGAGACTGGCTAGGCCACTCCAGGACCTTAATGTGCTTCTTCTTGAGCCACTCCTTCGTTGCCTTGGCTGTGTGTTTTGGGTCATTGTCATGCTGGATTACCCATCCACGACCCATTTTCAATGCCCTGGCTGAGGGAAGGAGGTTCTCACCCAATATTTGATGGTACATGGCCACGTCCATCGTCCCTTTGATGCGGTGAAGTTGTCCTGTCCCCTTAGCAGAAAAACACCCCCAAAGCATAATGTTTCCACCACCATGTTTGACGGTGGGGATGGTGTTCTTGGGGTCATAGGCAGCATTCCTCATCCTCCAAACACGGCGAGTTGAGTTGATGCCAAAGAGCTAGTTTTTGGTCTCATCTGACCACAACACTTTCACCCAGTTCTCCTCTGAATCATTCAGATGTTCATTGGCAAACTTCAGATGGGCATGTATATGTGCTTTCTTGAGCAGGGGGACCTTCCGGGCGCTGCAGGATTTCATTCCTTCACGGCGTAGTGTGTTACCAATTGTTTTCTTGGTGACTATGGTCCCAGCTGCCTTGAGATCATTGACAAGATCCTCCCGTGTAGTTCTGGGCTGATTCCTCACCATTCTCATGATCATTGCAACTCCACGAGGTGAGAACTTGCATGGAGCCCCAGGCCGAGGGAGATTGACAGTTATTTTGTGTTTCTTCCATTTGCGAATAATTGCACCAACTGTTGTCACCTTCTGACGAAGCTGCTTGGCGATGGTCTTGTAGCCCATTCCAGCCTTGTGTAGGTCTACAATCTTGTCCCTGACATCCTTGGAGAGCTCTTTGGTCTTGACATGTTGGAGAGTTTGGAATCTGATTGATTGATTGCTTCTGTGGACAGGTGTCTTTTATACAGGTAACAAGCTGAGATTAGGAGCATTCCCTTTAAGAGTGTGCTCCTAATTTCAGCTTGTTACCTGTATAAAAGACACCTGGGAGCCAGAAATCTTTCTGATTGAGAGGGGGTCAAATACTTAATTCCCTAATTAAAATGCAAATCAATTTATAACATTTTTGACATGCGTTTTTCTGGATTTTGTTGTTGTTATTCTGTCCCTCACTGTTCAAATAAACCTACCATTAAAATTATAGACTGATCATTTCTTTGTCAGTGGGCAAACGTACAAAATCAGCAGGTGATCAAATACTTTTGTCCCTCACTCTACACACACACAAATCAAATCGAATCAAATTGTATTTGTCACATACACGTGTTTAGCAGATGTTATAGCGGGTGTAGCGAAATGCTTGTGCTTCTAGCAACGACAGTGCAGTAATATCTAACAATTTCACAACATATACCCAATACATACAAAACCAGTAAGGAATGGGATTTAAAAATATATACATATATGGACAAGCAATGACAGAGCGACATTGACTAAGATACAGTGGGATATTATGGAATAGAATGCAGTATACAGTGGGGAAAAAAAGTATTTAGTCAGCCACCAATTGTGCAAGTTCTCCCACTTAAAAAGATGAGAGAGGCCTGTAATTTTCATCGTAGGTACACGTCAACTATGACAGACAAAATGAGAAAAGAAAATCCAGAAAATCGCATTGTAGGATTTTTTATTTATTTATTTGCAAATTATGGTGGAAAATAAGTATTTGGTCAATAACAAAAGTTTCTCAATACTTTGTTATATACCCTTTGTTGGCAATGACACAGGTCAAACGTTTTCTGTAAGTCTTCACAAGGTTTTCACACACTGTTGCTGGTATTTTGGCCCATTGCTCCATGCAGATCTCCTCTAGAGCAGTGATGTTTTGGGGCTGTCGCTGGGTAACACGGACTTTCAACTCCCTCCAAAGCTTTTCTATGGGGTTGAGATCTGGAGACTGGCTAGGCCACTCCAGGACCTTGAAATGCTTCTTACGAAGCCACTCCTTCGTTGCCCGGGCGGTGTGTTTGGGATCATTGTCATGCTGAAAGACCCAGCCACGTTTCATCTTCAATGCCCTTGCTGATGGAAGGAGGTTTTCACTCAAAATCTCCGATACATGGCCCCATTCATTCTTTCCTTTACACGGATCAGTCGTCCTGGTCCCTTTGCAGAAAAACAGCCCCAAAGCATGATGTTTCCACCCCCATGCTTCACAGTAGGTATGGTGTTCTTTGGATGCGACTCAGCATTCTTTGTCCTCCAAACACGACGAGTTGAGTTTTTACCAAAAAGTTATATTTTGGTTTCATCTGACCATATGGCATTCTCCCCAATCCTCTTCTGGATCATCCAAATGCACTCTAGCAAACTTCAGACGGGCCTGGACATGTACTGGCTTAAGCAGGGGACACGTCTGGCACTGCGGCGTAGTGTGTTACTGATGGTAGGCTTTGTTACTTTGGTCCCAGCTCTCTGCAGGTCATTCACTATGTCCCCCGTGTGGTTCTGGGATTTTTGCTCACCGTTCTTGTGATCATTTTGACCCCACGGGGTGAGATCTTGCGTGGAGCCCCAGATCGAGGGAGATTATCAGTGGTCTTGTATGTCTTCCATTTCCTAATAATTGCTCCCACAGTTGATTTTTTCAAACCAAGCTGCTTACCTATTGCAGATTCAGTCTTCCCAGCCTGGTGCAGGTCTACAATTTTGTTTCTGGTGTCCTTTGACAGCTCTTTGGTCTTGGCCATAGTGGAGTTTGGAGTGTGACTGTTTGAGGTTGTGGACAGGTGTCTTTTGTACTGATAACAAGTTCAAACAGGTGCCATTAATACAGGTAACGAGTGGAGGACAGAGGAGCCTCTTAAAGAAGAAGTAACAGGTCTGTGAGAGCCAGAAATCTTGCTTGTTTGTAGGTGACCAAATACTTATTTTCCACCATAATTTGCAAATAAATTCAATACAAATCCTACAATGTGATTTTCTGGAATAAAAATTCTCAATTTGTCTGTCATAGTTGACGTGTACCTATGATGAAAATTACAGGCCTCTCTCATCTTTTTAAGTGGGAGAACTTGCACAATTGGTGGCTGACTAAATACTTTTTTCCCCCACTGTATACATATGAGATGAGTAGTGCAAGATATGTAAACATTATTAAAGTGACTAGTGTTCCATTTCTTAAAGTGGCCAGTGATTTCAATAGGCAGCAGCAGCCTCTAATGTGCTAGTGATGGCTATTTAACAGTCTGATGGCCTTGAGATAGAAGCTGTTTTTCATTCTCTCGGTCTCAGCTTTGATGCACCTGTACTGACCTCGCATTCTGGATTATAGCGGGGTGAACAGGCAGTGGCTCGGGTGGTTGATGTCCTTGATGATCTTTTTGGAATTCCTGTGACATCGGGTGCTGTATGTTTCTTGGATGGCGGGTAGTTTGCCCCCAGTAATGCATTCGGCAGACCACACCACCCTCTGGAGAGCCCTGCGGTTGTGGGCGGTGCAGTTGCCGTACCAGGTGGTGATACAGGCCAACAGGATGCTCTCAATTGTGCATCTGTAAAAGTTTGTGAGGGTTTTAGGTGCTAAGCCGAATTTCTTCACCCTTCTGAGGTTGAAGAGGCTCTGTTGCGCCTTCTTCACCACACTGTCTGCGTGGGTGGACCATTTCAGTTTGTCGTGATGTGTACGCCAAGGAACTTGAAGCTTTCCACCTTCTCCACTGCGGTCCCGTCGATGTGGATAGGGTGGTGCAAGCTCTGCTGTTTCCTGAAGTCCACGGTCATCTCCTTTGTTTTGTTGATGTTGAGTGAGAGGTTATTTTCCTGGCACCACACACACGCACACACACACACACACACACTGAATTGAAGTAGCTAGCAAGTTAACACATCATCACATAGTAACCTACAGGCTGTATATGATGGTTAGCACAAAGACACACAAACTCTTACTAACGTTGATAGCATGTAGCAAGCCTACCGTTAATGTTGCAGTAGGTGAATTAATAACAGATGAATCATGAATTAATAATAGATTAATTAATAGATAGTAGATGAATAGAAAGAAGTTAGAAGGGTGAACTCCTATTTTAAAGGGACAGGAAGTGTTTGCTGTACATTTGGCCAATGACAGATATTTCACATTTAACCCCACCCACTTGTGACAATCAAAATATCAAGTTGTTGCTTTTTATATGCAAAAAACAAGATAACAAAAACAAACAATGTCTCAATTTTAAAATATAATTTAAAAAAAAGGCAATTTGTTGTTTTGTTTATCTGACAAAAACGAGATACCAAAAAATAAGTCGTTTTTCGTTTTTGAAAAAAAAACGTGAAAACGAAAAACGGGCCGTTTTCACGTTGCCGTTTTACATCGGAAAACGATTGGCCAGGATATACAACACTACTGCCTCAAATATCTTTCAGCAGGAACACTGAAGAGAGGATACATCGCAGTTTAGAGAGGGTGAGTTTAGAGAGGGTGTTGGTATGTTCCATGTAGCCTATTCATTATGTTGTTTTTAAATAACCTATGCTAAGTGTGCTTCTCTTGTACTGTTCAATTGGCCAAGTGTCCCCTTTAAATACAGTCATCTGTCCTGCTACAGAACGCTGCTGCATAGGAATTAATGTTTTGCCAACTTGCTTCTTATGAATAGGATTTATTTATGCAACACATAGATGCTTTAAATATTTGGCCGATGGCCTTAATATGCTTAAAGTGAAGGAGTATTGTAAGAGGCATAGAAGAGTGAAGTTTATCGGGAAGGCGACCAACAAACGGTGTGTTTTTATTTTGAATCAGTGAATGGGTTGACAGGGAGGTATTGTTTGCTTTAAATCCGATTACCATCCCTCTCAAACACCCCAGGGACATTTTATTCTCTTTTAAAAATAGTTTAAAGAGGGAATGACCAAACACTTTCTCAACAACACATTTCTTACCACCGTTGTCAGTCTGTTGTTGTAACCCTTTGTGAGGTTGTCTTCCATCCAACCAGTGAAGGTGTCAGTGGGGCACAGCAGCACAAAGGGGGGGTCTCCCACCACCACTTGTTCTGTTGTATCTTTCTCCTCAAACCACAGCACAGATCAGTTCTTCAAAAGCCATTATTCACCCTAACAATTTGGTAAAATACCCATGGGGTGTGTCTGACATTTAGCTAGCTTGTTACACAGACTGTGTGAATGTGTGTGATAATAATAATTTGGGGGTTGCTTATATTTTGTCTATTACACACAAATGGAAATGTTTCTTGCATATCCCAACTCCCACTGAGACACCAGCGAGGCAATTACGGTTAAGTACTTTGCTCAAGGGCACGGCGACAGATTTTTCACCTTGTCGGCTCGAGGATTCAAACCAGTGACCTTTCGGTGACTGTTTCAACACTCTAACCTCGAAGCTACGTGTGCGTGTGTGTCTGTGTGTGCAGCCTTTGTGAGAGTGCATGGCTGCTTGCATATGCGTGTTTCTCTGTGTGCTACTTGATAAAGCTGGTATTTGGTCTCATTTGTTAGCTATGACTGGCTGTTGTGGCAACCCATTCTTTCACCAGACACTGTCAGAAATGTTTTGTCTTTCTTTAGATAAGGGAAAGTGGTCGGATATTAGTGTGTGTGTTTGGGTGTGTGTAGGCCTGGCTCGCAGTTGGCGTTCCAATTCATCCCAAAGGTGTTCGATGGGGTTGAGGTCAGGGCTCTGTGCAGGACAGTCAAGTTCTTCCACACCGATCTCGACAAACCATTTCTCTATGGACCTCGCTTTGTGCACGGGGGCATTGTCATGCTGAAACAGGAAAGGGCCTTCCCCAAACTGTTGACACAAAGTTGAAAGCACAGAATCGTCTAGAATGTAATTGTATGCTGTAGGATTACAATTTACCTTCACTGGAACTAAGGGGCCTAGCCCGAACCATGAAAAACAGTCCCAGACCATTATTCCTCCTCCACCAAACTTTACAGTTGGCACTATGCATTGGGGCACGTAGCGTTCTCCTGGCATCCGCCAAACCCAGACACTGACTGGCTGATCTTGAAGTGTGATTCATCACTCCAGAGAATACGTTTCCACTGCTCCAGAGTCCAATGGTGGTGAGCATACACCACTCCAGCCGACACTTGGCATTGTGCATGGTGATCTTAGGCTTGTGTGCGGCTGCTCGGCCATGGAAACCCATTTCATGAAGCTCCCGACGAAGAGTTATTGTGCTAACCTTGCTTCCAGAGGCAGTTTGGAACTCGGTAGTGAATGTTGCAACCGAGGACAGAATATTTTTTACGCGCTACGTGCTTCATCACTCGAAGGATGAGCCATTGTTGTTCCTAGATGTTTCCACTTCACAATAACAGCACTTACAGTTGACCGGGGAAGCTCTAGCAGGGCAGAAATTTGATGAACTGCCATGTTGGAATGGTGGCATCCTATGGCGGTGCCACGTTGAAAGTCACTGAGGTTTTCAGTAAGGCCATTCTACTGCCAATGTTTGTCTATGGAGATTGCATGGATGTGAGCTCGATTTTATACACCTGTCAGCAATGGGTGTGGCTGAAATAGCCGGATCCACTAATTTGAAGGGGTGTCCACATACTTGTGTATATACAGTACTAGTCAAAACTTTGGACACACCTATTCATTCCAGGGTTTTTCTTTATTTTGACTATTTTCTACATTGTAGAATAATAGTGAAGACATCAAAACTATGAAATAACACATATGGATTCATGTTGTAACCAAAAAAGTGTTAAACAAATCAAAATATATTTTATATTTTATATTCTTCAAATAGCCACCCTTTGCCTTGATGACAGCTTTCCACACTCTTGGCATTCTCTCAACCAGCTTCACCTGGA
The DNA here is from genome assembly GCF_020615455.1 of Coregonus clupeaformis. Lineage (NCBI taxonomy): Eukaryota > Metazoa > Chordata > Actinopteri > Salmoniformes > Salmonidae > Coregonus > Coregonus clupeaformis. Next base: position 30,069,749 of record NC_059197.1, on the reverse strand, counting down.
ATGCTTTTCCAACGGTCTTGAAGGAGTTCCCACATATGCTGAGCACTTGTTGGCTGCTGTTCCTTCACTCTGCGGTCCGACTCATCCAAAACCATCTCAATTGGGTTGAGGTCAGGGGATTGTGGAGGCTAGGACATCTGATGCAGCACTCCATTACTCTCCTTCTTGATAAAATAGCCCTTACACAGCCTGGAGGTGTGTTTGGTCATTGTCCTGTAGAAAAAGAAAATGATAGTCCCACTAAGCCCAAACCAGATGGGATGGCGTATCGCTGCAGAATGCTGTGGTAGCCATGCTGGTTAAGTGTGGGAAATACACATGCAGAGATCATCCGTTCACCCACACCGCGTCTCAAAAAGATACGGCAGTTGGAACCAAAAATCTCCAATTTGGACTCCAGACCAGAGGACACATTTCAAGCAGGTCGCTTTTTCTTATTGGTGTCCTTTAGTAGTGGTTTCTTTGCAGCAATTCGACCATGAAGGCCTGATTCACACAGTCCCCTCTGAACAGTTGATGTTGAGATGTGTCTGTTACTTTTATCTGGGCTGCAATTTCTGAGGCTGGTAACTCTAATGAACTTATTTAATTGGAGAAGATCTTCTTGAAATTTTCCGGATTGACTGACCTTCATGTCTTAAAGTAATGATGGGCTGTCGTTTCTCTTTGCTTATTTGAGCTGTTCTTGCCATAATATGGACTTGGTCTTTTACCAAATAGGGCTATCTTCTGTATACCCCCCCTACCTTGTCACAACACAACTGATTGGCTCAAACGCATTAAGAAGGAAAGAAATTCCACATATTAACTTTTAAGAAGGCACAGCTGTTAATGGAAATGCATTCCAGGTGACTACCTCATGAAGCTGGTTGAGAGAATGCCAAGTGTGTGCAAAGCTGTCATCAAGGCAAAGGGTGGCTATTTGAAGAATCTCAAATATAAAATATATTTTGATTTGTTTAACACTTTTTTGGATGCTACATGATTCCATATGTGTTATTTCATATTTTTGATTTCTTCACTATTATTCTACAATGTAAAATTTTTTAAAAATATAGAAAAACCCTTGAATGAGTAGGTGTGTCCAAACTTTTGACTGGTACTGTATAGTGTATTTCAACTGGATAGGTAAGCTATTTCCACAGACACAGGGTTTTATTTAAAGTCCATAAGGAAAGGTAGATGTGGTATAGATATCCTGCCTGCCAGCTCTATTCATTCTGCCTCTAAATTCATGTGAGACTTCTGGGACAATCTGTCTGGTCAGTGTATACCTGAATAATCCAGGATTCATCCAATATCAGAACAAGCCATCACACTCTAATTTTAGACATTAATTTGATTCGCCCTTTCAGTTGAGTAATCTGTTGGGAGAGAAGTGGAAGGCAATTGTGGTGGGTGTGTCTGAACGCCTGTCTGGTGTTGAATGAGTCAGAGGGAGAGATTTGATCGCCCCCCCCATCTCACTGTGCACCCCTTCACACTTATCCTGATATCAGCTGAATTCGTGGTGTTATTAATAGCTGTCGGCCTCCCTCTCTCTCTCCTCTCCCTCTGCCCTAGTTGTTCTGTGCTTGTTGAAGCCGGTGACTATCTTTGGAAAATCTTGAATGCTTAAAAAAAACGAAGTTATAGTGTGTTTGTTGTGCGTGTGTTTCTTGATCCGTGTTTGTGTGTTTGTGTGAGTGTGTATATTTCTGTTGACCTCCACATCCTTCTATGTGTTTTGACCTCTCCAGACCTGAATGTGTTACCATGGTGACCACTCACACACACATCACCCTGTCACTCCTGCTGTTCCACATTCTCCCGGCCACAACGGCTCAGGTTGATGACCTCATCGATGACCTCATTGTCGCCACGAACCGCGGCAGAGTCCAGGGCACTCAGCTTCCCGTGCCAGGTGGTGGATATGTCAGAGCATTCCTGGGAATTCCCTATGGGAGCCCCCCCGTTGGGGAACTGCGTTTTCGCCCTCCTCAGCCTGCAGAGGGGTGGACAGGGGTACGACATGCCACCCGCTACCCCAACTCCTGCTTCCAACCCCGGGATATAACCTTTCCTGGTAGGGATATGATATCAGAATGATGACATAGGCCTGTATAGTAAACTGGCATAGCTTATTACACCTACATGAATGTATTGTATATGTTTGTGTGCCTTTAAACCTGTTGATGTTAGTGACGGTCTACAGTCATTGAGTACGGTTACATGCACGCAATAATGCGATTATTGTGGATAATCAGATTTATATATTAGTTAGATTAAAACATTTACATGGTTTTCAAGAAGAATGATCTCCCTAATAATCCTGTTTACATGGACACGTCAGAAATCAGGCTACCTGATGGCATTCTGATAAAGGCAGAACATCGCCAGTCAAAATAAACGTTGTACCACAGCGACCATGTTAATCTTGGGAAGCATGTTTGATAGCAAGCTTCTAAATGCATAATATCCTGTAGTCCACCAATTCTTCCTTGTAAGTGTCATCCATTGTGAGACTGAGTTTAAAACCTCCAACCCCTCATCCATCATATACAGTTTTAACTTGCAAGTTTCTGCTAATGATTAGATACAATTTTAAATCAATCATTTAAAGAAAGGGATTCTTCTTCAAGAGCTGAAGGGTGAGGGGTTGGAGCCCAACTGGGCACTGGGTAAAGATCAGGCCAGACATCACTGTCTCAGCTAATCCTTCACAACTTGCATTCTGGCCCTGGGTCATGGCAACATTTAACATTACATTTGGTTCTTAAATGTGTTACCTGTGTTAAACACATATTGCAGTAAAATGTCAGCATGAGAACAAAGCAACAGAATCAGTACAATGACTAAAACAACGGCTAGACAGTCAGGCTGCAATTGTTGACTCCCTCTTGGTCCAGTGTACAATTGCAGATTGTCTCTCCCACATGATTACTACCTTTACCTTTAATACACCAGGGGTCCAACAGAGAACCCACAATAGGGATAGCGGGGTTACTACTATTGTCAGGACGTGCATAAGCATCACAGACTTTGGGGGCTTTATACATCTGGTAAAAGGTCACGTCATCTGGTCTCTTTGGGCGATAGGTGATAAAGGGCAGGGATGACATCACACTTAGGGTGTAATTCACTCCCAGGGGGACCCCCATATACAGTGAGGGAAAAAAGTATTTGATCCCCTGCTGATTTTGTATGTTTGCCCACTGACAAAGACATGATCAGTCTATAATTTTAATGGTAGGTTTATTTGAACAGTGAGAGACAGAATAACAACAAAAAAATCCAGAAAAACGCATGTAAAGAATTTAATGAATTAATTTGCATTTTAATGAGGGAAATAAGTATTTGACCCGTCTGCAAAACATGACTTAGTATTTGGGGGCAAAACCCTTGTTGGCAATCACAGAGGTCAGACGTTTCTTGTAGTTGGCCACCAGGTTTGCACACATCTCAGGAGGGATTTTGTCCCACTCCTCTTTGCAGATCTTCTCCAAGTCATTAAGGTTTCGAGGCTGACGTTTGGCAACTCAAACCTTCAGCTCCCTCCACATATTTTCTATGGGATTAAGGTCTGGAGACTGGCTAGGCCACTCCAGGACCTTAATGTGCTTCTTCTTGAGCCACTCCTTTGTTGCCTTGGCCGTGTGTTTTGGGTAATTGTCATGCTGGAATACCCATCCACGACCCATTTTCAATGCCCTGGCTGAGGGAAGGAGGTTCTCACCCAAGATTTGATGGTACATGGCCCCGTCCATCGTCCCTTTGATGTGGTGAAGTTGTCCTGTCCCCTTAGCAGAAAAACACCCCCAAAGCATAATGTTTCCACCACCATGTTTGACGGTGGGGATGGTGTTCTTGGGGTCATAGGCAGCATTCCTCATCCTCCAAACACAGCGAGTTGAGTTGATGCCAAAGAGCTTGATTTTGGTCTCATCTGACCACAACACTTTCACTCAGTTCTCCTCTGAATCATTCAGATGTTCATTGGCCAACTTCAGACGGGCATGTATATGTGCTTTCTTGAGCAGGGGGACCTTCATGGCGTAGTGTGTTACCAATTGTTTTCTTGGTGACTATGGTCCCAGCTGCCTTGAGATCATTGACAAGATCCTCCCGTGTAGTTCTGGGCTGATTCCTCACCGTTCTCATGATCATTGCAACTCCACGAAGTGAGATCTTGCATGGAGCCGCAGGCCGAGTGAGATTGACAGTTATTTTGTGTTTCTTCCATTTGCGAATAATCGCACCAACTGTTGTCACCTTCTCACCAAGCTGCTTGGCGATGGTCTTGTAGCCCATTCCAGCCTTGTGTAGGTCTACAATCTTGTCCCTGACATCCTTGGAGAGCTCTTTGGTCTTGGCCATGGTGGAGAGTTTGGAATCTGATTGATTGAGTGCTTCTGTGGACAGGTGTCTTTTATACAGGTAACAAACTGAGATTAGGAGCACTCCCTTTAAGAGTGTAAATTCTAACCAAAAAGAGAAGAGAGACTGTAGATTCTTCAAACAACAACTTTATTGTAAGATTGGAAAAAATGGAGCGGTTAACAATCACTCAATGGTGCAGAGTTAAGAGCCCAACGAACAGAGTTGGCTCTCAGCTTTTCTAGAAAGGACAACCTCTTTGTTTTACGTGGCAGTTAGCAGATATGTGGAAACAGGGGCGGAACATAGTGTAAAAGGTAAGGGTTGGGGTGAGGTGTGACCCAGGTGCTGTGCAAGATATACAGTAGGCAGTAGGCAGAGATGGTGAAACAAGGATCTTTACTGGTGGTCCCGAAGCCAAAATAAAAAATAACGGACTTATCACGATAAAAGAAAGGCGGAGCAAATAAGTCTCCAAAAACAGGCTGACAGCCAAAATACGAAATACTAACTATGACTGAAACAAATAACGAAACAGGGATAACACTTCTCAAGTACCTGTACATAGATCTCCGATCAGACACCGTGTAGTACTTCTGGACATAGAGAAACTAGCAGAGAAAACTGAGCAAGGGAACACAGGGAAGTGAGGGCATAAATACAGAGGTTAACCAATAGACACAGGTGACACCATTAGAATGATGATTAGTCCCGACTGTGAGTGAGGAGGTGCCTAAGGTTGTCGGAGGATGACACCTAGTGGGTCGCTCCAGAACTGCAACCCCTTTCTGTAACTGCGACCCCCTCTTGTAACAGTAACCCCCCCACCCAAGCTTGGTGAAGACCCAGGCTCCCTGCAACGACTCGAATGCCGTCGTCATCAAGGGGAGTGGGTAGCGGTTCTTAACCGCGATGTCGTTGAGCGCCCGGTAATCAATGAGAGGCCGCTGCCCACCGTCCTTTTTCCCCATGAAGAAGAAGCCTGCGCCTGCTGGTGAGGTAGAGGGATAGATTTGACCCTCGACAAGTACCTCGTCGATATACTCCCTCATGGCCAGCGTCTCCGGCCGGGACAAGGCAAACAATCGCCCTCGTGTGGGCATGGCGCCCGGCAGGAGATCGATAGCGCAGTCGTAAGGCGTGTGAGGATGTAGGCACTTGGCACGCCTCTTACTAAAATACTCCTGGGGAACGCCTGCCAGGTCTGTAGCCGCTGTCTGTATCCGCCGTCCTCCCGGTGGCAGATGCCGCAAGGATGGTTGGCGATTCGGAGTGCGGGCCCTGGGGAAGACGTGAGGACTGGTAGGTTGACTGGGACGGTCGTTTGGGCTGATGAGTGGTCTGTGGAGACTGGAACAGGATTGGGGCGGAGTCTGCCTCCAGGATGAGCCGCCCCGTGGACCAGTCTATCCAGGGGTTAGTGGGCGACCAGTCAGGGGTGCCCGAGGACGAGGGGACACTCCGGAGAGTCCTCAATGAAAAACTGGATATCCTCCTACAGCCCCCCCACCACCCGGATAGTGCGCTGGGTGATGAAGCCCGACCTCAACGGCCGGCCGTCCAGGCCCATGACTGGAACCGGCTCGGAGAGGGAGAGTAACGGAACGCTCCACCCTTGGGCCAGCCCCGCGTCCATCAGGTTTCCCGCGGCCCCAGAATCCACCGACGCGCAGCTCAGGCCCACTGAACCCTGATAGGGAGAAAAGTCTGGGAGTCTCTGGAGTTGGGGTTTCGGTTCCGGCTCTCTAGCTCCCCTCCCGATACTAGCAAGCCCTCCCATTTCCCGGCTTCTTCTGGCATGAGTCGCAGTGCTAACCTGCTTGGACGCAGTACAGGCAACGTCCCTGGCGCAGACGCCTCTGCCTCTCCATCCTGGACAAGCGCGCCGCCCCCAGCTGCATAGCCTCCTCCTGAGGCGTCTTCTCCCTGAATCGGCGGAAAGCCTCTGGGTTGATAGGTGGACGTGGAGGCGTGCCTTGCGTCATCCCTCTCTCATGCGCCCTCTCATGACGGCGATTGTCTACCCGCACCGAGAGTTCAATGAGGCTGTCCAGTCATTCATGCAAGGAGAGTTCGTCCTTCATCCCCTCCGATAGCCCCTGGGCGTAAAGGGCGACCAGGGCGGCCTCCTCCCATCCTGCCTCTCGAGCCCGGCCACTTATATAGCTAGGCCACGTATATAGTTATAAACATACTAAAACGTGCTCAAGTCAATTAGTCCGTTTCCAACAGTCCCTCATCTAGAACAATGATCACTCGCATGTTTCACACAACCTAGAAATCATATTGACTTTCACAGGGAAGAAAGAGAACACGTTATAACAGTTTCAAACCAACCTTGATGATAATGAGATTGGGGTGAGGACCACAAAGCCCCTACTATCAACATCCCAATTATGGATAGCCCAAGCCAGTGGGTTTTCTGGTAACCTCCCTCTCGGAAGACACAAAAAGATAAGGTTTCCCTGGGAGGAACCCTCCCTAGACTGGATTCTTACAAATATTTAATTAGTTTCAGAAACCACCTGCAGGATGAGCAGTGCACCCTCCCCTCACTTTGTACTCTCCTCACAGTTTTAGTGGCAGCTTTCTGTCTCTCCGTCTCGCCTTTCCGAATCATAATTAGACCTATTGATAAATTATACAACCCAAATTTAGAATGACAGTCCTTAGTGCTTCACGTTGGTTCTCTCACTCAAATTTTAAGACCCTCAACTTAGCACATACTGGTGCTGGCAGAATGTACATTTACATTGGCATACAGTATATTCATCTTATTTTTCTAGCATTAACTTTTCTCATGACGACCCCCATTTGTGGTAATGACAGATTGATATCTCAAGGCATTCTTAGTCTAAATTACTATACATTTCCCAGTGTGCAGACCTCCACAATCAACCTGATACCCCAAATAAACAATTTTGGACAAGCCATCATCAATTACGGGCACGGTTGACCACCCCCCTCCTTCAGGGCACTCATTCTTCTGGCGTCTTCATTTTCTAATTCAGATAGCTTTACAGTTTGTCTTCCCAATGGCACACATGTTCAAAGTGGATGGCCCTTGATAATGTCCCATTTTACCAAGCATACGAATCTCTCACCTGAGCCGCCACTGTCCTTTACTCTCCGTTATGTCTTGTCCATCCTCCTACCAGTATACCAGCATCATAAGAAAAGTTTGGACGAGATCTCTCTCCATGCTCACTCCACGTGGACTCGTGTCGCACTCCAGAGAGAAAAGGCATGAGGAAAAAGGCAGTTGATAGCTTCGACTGGATGCTGTGGACAGGTTGCTGGCTCGGACTCAGGTCTCACGATAGAAGTGGTGAAGGACAGGGCCATAGTGAACACCATTTTCGCCATTACTTCAGCAGGTTAGAGGGAGTGAGGTTCACACTGTTCCTGGCCGAATTATCCCTTCTGTGCATCTAGATACCATCTGTGGTCACCTTCGCCATAACCTCGAGAGAGGACAGACCAGAACAACAGTTTAGTTTAGGGCATTTCTGATTCAAGAAGTTATTTACTGTATGACAAATGACAAATGATTCACGTACCAATATTCTTAATACAGATTTCTAAGACAAATGTCAAAGAGAACAACAACACACAATTAAAACAATTTTTGCAAATTTGCTTATACTCCCTTATCACATTGGCGACCTCACCGCAACATTACAGGTTCAGGGTGTTAGAGGGCTAATCCTTAGGGACAAATCCAAACCATCCAGCAGACCCACTCTGATGAGATTTGTTCTTGAAGCAAGACAAAAACAAAGAAAACATCAACAGCAATACAAATATATCACTAGAGGTTGGGAAAACTTCAATCCATTTGGAGTAACTGTCAACATATTTTTTCCTTTTACAGGCAGGCATGTGTGGAAAATCTATTTGCATATTTACCCAAAGGGCCCCAGGGGACTGGTAATTCCCCCTTTGGACACATGACTCACATCGTGATTCATGCATCCCCCCAATAAACAACACATCCTGTTAAATCAAAATAGCAAATAAAATTAGAATTACAAGCCTTGATAACTCCATCTTAACTTAATTGTATCCCATAAGGTAATTCAAGGAATAGTAAAATAGACTAGAGACAGGTGTCCCTCATTCAGGGGCAGCGCTCTCTCTCTGTCCTTCTCGTGGTCCGAATCACATATAGGACTATTGCTAAATTATAAACTTCTTCCTAATCATTAGTGTTTACATATTACATTTAAATCTCACCCAATGTCTCTAGGCTCTCTAGTGAGGGTGATCAGGCCTCACCAGAAAGTCAGAACAGCGGTCAGAGGTAATTCAACCCCATTAAGTGGGTGTTTCTTTCCCTTTTCTTCCTCTGTATCTCCAACATTATTTAAACAATGTTTATTCAAACATTTCAAACATTTTGTATATCAGGTTTACATTGGGTTTTTCAGTACATTTCTTATCAAGAGAATTTACATATGTGCAACCAAAACTCTGACAATAGAAACGTCAGAACATTTCATTTCTGTGCTCTTTAAGGTGTATCATTTCTAACCCGTGAAAAACCCACTAAAATTAAAATAAAAAGACCCCACACAATAAATCACACACGGTATTAACACCACTAACAAAATTCATAACAGGTGGGTTGTGTATGTTTGTGCCGGCATTTGTTGTATAACGTAGGGTAAAAACAAACAAATGGCCAGGCCTTACTTAATTGTGAGCTCCCTATACGGCCGGATCTGCGTACCTTTATACTTAATAGAACTGCATAATTTCATTAACTGCTCTCCCAAGACAACACCGTCGGGAAACATTTAAAAGGGAGAGATAGGGACACCCCATCCTCTCCTGGAATAGAAAATAAACATTTAGTTAGTTTTCACTTTGCTAAATCTTAATCAGTCCAAACAATTCAACATTTTAATTCTTACTTTCCAATTAACTTTCCAATTAACTTTCCAATTCCTGTTTTTCCCGCTTCCTTTGTTACTTTCACTAGTCTACATACCTGTTTCCTTCAACTCAGAAAGCACTCTCAATCACCATCACCCAGTACATTTCTCTTCCACTCTAACACTTGTTTCATTCTACAATCTCTACTAAACTCTACCTCTGTCTTTCCATCTAACGTTACTTTACCAGGTGAACAAAACTTTTTAAATTACAGACAAAACAAAACATGATAACTTATGTTCACAGGGAGGCCACTGTCCTCCCTCCACTCTTTAATCATTTGTGTTTTAATCCACTCCAACATTTACTGTATATACTATAACCAATCTCCGTTGGATGTTCACTATTTGCTTCACACTCATTTCATTGGTTATTAATCTTATACTTTACAGTCTAAGAATTAACAATCCACACTCTCCTCATTCACACGGGAGGCTATTCCTCCTGTCAAAAAGTTTAGTCATTCACACTTATTCTCTCATACATGCATGTTCAACACACCACTGTGCAGTATTCAACACTCACTTCTCTATTTTCGCTACTCGTAGCTCTCAGGCTACATAGCCATTTATCTTATGTCTATCTTCACTACTCGTAGCTCTCAGGCTACATATACATCTTATGCCTACAAACAGTACTTCCAACGGGGCTCTCACTAGCCCCGCCAAATCCCCTCTCTGGGATTTAGGATCCTTGTCATTATTTTCACTACAAATTCATTTAAATTGACTTACTGAAATTCAGTGGGTTGTAAATTGACTAACTGAAATTCAGTGGGTTGTCCTGTTCAGATTCTTGAATGTGTTGTGTTCTCCCAGGCAGTCATCAGTGGAGGTCTGGTCAGGGCGGGTCCACTCGTCTTTGGTTGGACAGGAATTTCCCTCACTCTCCCACGGAGAATGCCACCGGTGTCTCCTTCGCAGAACTTCACTGTTGCTCTGCCTAGACAGAATCACACATGACTGTTCGTGACGCCATTAAACTCGGTCCACACGCATCGCACTATGCGGTAGAGCATGATACTTCTAGGAATGCACAATTTCTCTTTCACTTAGCGCAAAGTGATTTACCCGCATCGACAATTAAAAATGTAAATTACAATGTAAACGTACTCAATGTTGTTTTGTAGTCAAGTCGTTAACTACAAGTATTTGACTCTGACTTCCTTACTCCGAGGGTTCCATGGAGCTGAGATGTGGAACCCCAACACCAAGATGAGTGAAGACTGTCTCTACCTCAACATATGGACTCCTCCCCCTTCGTTTAAGACACACCCTAAACGTTCCAAGAGCTCCTCCCCTGATTCCTCATTGGCTCCTGTCATGGTGTGGATATACGGGGGCGGGTTCACTACAGGCACCGCCTCCCTAGACCTGTATGACGGACAATTCCTTAGCCAATCAGAAGGCGTGGTGGTAGTGTCCATGAACTACAGGTTGTCCTGGAACAATAGAGTGAAACTAATATACTTATTTGAGCTTCATGTATTCATGTTTAAAAAATACGCCGATAATAATGTTTGTTTTGATTGGACACAGGCTCGGCCCGTTGGGTTTCCTGTCTCTTCCTGAGAGCGAGGTTGTCCGTGGCAACGCTGGAATGCTGGACCAGCGCTTGGCTCTGCACTGGGTAGCCAATAACATCGCTGCCTTCGGCGGCGACCCTTCAAAGGTTACTCTCCTTTTTTCTATTACTGTTTAAAAATATATATATATTCTTTATTTTACAATGTTTAGTTATTCTCCGTTTTTATGTTGTTGTTGTCAGGTGACGTTGTTTGGGGAGAGCGCTGGCGCTGCGTCTGTGGGTCTCCATCTCCTCTCCCCTGGCAGCCATGGTCTGTTCAACAGGGCAATACTACAGAGTGGTTCCCCTAACACTCCATGGGCTGTCATGACTCAACAGCAGGCCTGGAACAGGTCACTGTCCCTGGGTAGGCTGCTGGGTTGTCCCCTGGCACCTCTGGCTGTCCTGGAGCAGTGTCTACTAAGAGCCCATCCAGAGGATATAATCAACCAGCAGTACAACGTCCTCTCTCTCCCCACGCTCATTGCATTACCATTTACCCCCTCTGTCGACCAAAACTTCCTACCAGACATGCCCGAGGTGTGTGTGAATTTATGGTTGCTTGTTTGGGCCCAAAGGCACTGAACAAACAAGCAGCTGACTCCCGTGGATATTTCCAGTGTCATAATGTCTAATATTCTCTATCTGGTCCTATAGGTTCTGCTCCGGACGGGACACTTCCTGAAGAAAGAGGTGCTGATTGGTTTGAACCAAGATGAGGGGACCTACTTCCTGGTTTATGGGGCGCCAGGATATGACATCACTAGCCAGAGCCTGATCAGCAGGGAGAACTTCCTGAAAGGGGTGGACCTAGTGTTGCCGGGATTCAGTAATGTCACGAGGGAGACAGCCATCTTCCAGTACACTGATTGGACAGATGAGAATAGTGCGTTGAAGAATCGTGATTTGCTCGGACGAATGGTGGGAGACCGTTATTTTAACTGCCCTGTGCTGGAGTTTGCCCAGAGGTAAGGACAACATATTGTAGAGTTACACAAAGCTCTAATGCAGGGGTCTCCATCCCTGTTCCTGGAGAGCTACCCTTCTGTATGTTTTTAATCCAACCCCAGTGTAACTAACCTGCTTCATTTTATCAACCAGTTAATTATTAGAATCAAGTGCATTAGATCAGGGTTGGTGTGAAAACCTACAGGACCAGTAGTTCTCGAGAAACACGGTTGGAGAGCCCTGCTCTAATGTTCGCACAAATCCTGTACAGCAATGCATTATTCACAGCGCCTTGCAAAAGTATTCATTCCCCTTGTCGATTTTCCTATTTTGTTGCATTACAACCTGCAATTTTATTTGGATTTCATTTAATGGACATACACAAAATCGTCCAAATTGGTGAAGTGTAATGAAAAAAAATTACTTGTTTCAAAAAAATTCTAAAAAATAAATAACGGAAAAGTGGGTCATGCATATGGATTCACCCCCCTTTGCTATGAAGCCCCTAAATAAGATCTGGTGCAACCAATTACCTTCAGAAGTCACATAATTAGTTAAATAAAGTCCACCTGTGTGCAATCTAAGTGTCACATGATCTGACACATGATCTCAGTGTATATACACCTGTTCTGAAAGGCCCCAGAGTCTACAACCCCACCAAGCAAGGGGCACCACCAAGCAAGCGGCACCATGAAGACCAAGGAGCTCTCCAAACAGGTCAGGGACAAAGTTGTAGAGAAGTACAGATCAGGGTTGGGTTATAAAAAAATATCTGAAACATTGAACATCCCACGGAGCACCATTAAATCATTTTTTTTTTATGGAAATAATATGGCACCACAACAAACCTGCCAAGAGAGGGCCGCCTACCATAACTCACAGACCAGGCAAGGAGGGCATTAATCAGAGAGGCAACAAAGAGACCAAAGATAACTCTGAAGGAGCTGCAAAGCTCCGCAGCGGAGATTGGAATGTCTATCCATACGACCACTTTAAGCCTAACACTCTACAGAGCTGGGCTTTACGGAAGATTGGCCAGAAAAAAGCCATTGCTTAAAGAAAAAAATAAGCAAACACATTTGGTGTTCGCCAAAAGGCATGTGGGAGACTCCCCAAACATATGGAAGAAGGTACTCTGGTCAGATGAGACTAACATTGAGGTTTTTGGCCATCAAGGAAAATGTCTGGCGCAAACCCAACACCTCTCATCACCGCGAGAACACCATCCCCACAGTGAAGCATGGTGGTGGCAGCATCATGCTGTGGGGATGTTTTTCATTGGCAGGGACTGGGAAACTGGTCAGAATTGATGGAATGATGGAAGGCGCTAAATACAGGGAAAGTATTGAGGGAAACCTGTTTCAGTCTTCCATAGATTGGGACAGAGGTTCACCTTCCAGCAGGACAATGACCATAAGCATACTGCTGAAGCAACATTCAAGTGGTTTAAGGGGAAACATTTAAATGTCTTGGAATGGCCTAGTCAAAGCCCAGACCTCAATCCAATTGAGAATCTGTTGTATGAATGAAAGATTGCTTTACACCAGCGGAACCCATCAAACTTGAAGGAGCTAGAACAGTTTTGTCTTGAAGAATGGGCAAAAATCCCAGTGGATAGGTGTGCCAAGCTTATAGAGACATACCCCAAGAGACTTGCAGCTGTAATTGCTGCAAAAGGTGGCTCTACAAAGTATTGACTTTGGGGGGGTGAATAGTTATGCACGCTCAAGTTCAGTTTTTTTGTATTTTTTCTTGTTTGTTTCACAATAAAAAATAGTCTTCAAAGTTGTAGGCATGTTGTGTAAATCAAATGATACAAACCCCCCCAAAATCAATTTTAATTCCAGGTTGTAAGGCAACAAAATAGGAAAAATGCCAAGGGGGGTGAATACTTTCGCAAGCCACTGTACATGGAATGTTGAGTTGTGTAGTTAGTATCTGGCCCCTTTATGCTCAGTTTTTAATGAACTCTCCTATCATTACCATACCTGCCCCCAGGTACACAGAACACGGGGGTAAGGCCCGCCTCTTCCTGTTTGACCACCGCTCCTCCACCAATTCCTGGCCGGCATGGATGGGTGTGATGCACGGCTATGAAATTGAGTTCGTCTTTGGAATGCCGCTGAACAGCACCCTGGGATACCTGGAGGACGAAGTGGTCATGAGCAGGAGGATGATGAAGTACTGGGCGAACATGGCTAGGACCGGGTGAGATAGACCTCATATAGATATTATATAGACATGGCTAGGACCGGGTGAGATAGACCTCATATAGATATTATATAGACACGGCTAGGACCGGGTGAGATAGACCTCATATAGATATTATATAGACATGGCTAGGACCGGGTGAGATAGACCTCATATAGATATTATATAGACATGGCTAGGACCGGGTGAGATAGACCTCATATAGATATTATATAGACATGGCTGGGACCAGGTGAGATAGACCTCATATAGATATTATATAGACATGGCTGGGACCAGGTGAGACATCATATACAGTACCAGTCAAAAGTTTGGACACACCTACTCATTCCAGGGTTTTTCTTTATTTTTACTATTTTCTACATTGTAGAATAATAGTGAATACATCAAAACTATGAAATAACACATATAGAATCATGTAGTAACCAAAAAGTGTTAAATAAATCAAAATATATTTTATATTTGAGATTCTTCAAATAGCCACCCTTTGCATTGATGACAGCTTTGCAGAGTCATTATCTCAACCAGCTTCACCTGGAAAGCTTTTCCAACAGTCTTGAAGGAGTTCCTACATATGCTTCTTAAGGTAGTCACCTGGAATGCATTTCAATTAACAGATGTACATTCTTTAAAGTTAATTTGTGGAATTTATTTCCTTAATGCGTTTGAGCCAATCAGTTGTGTTGTGACAAGGTGTGGGGGGGGATACAGAAGATATCCCTATTTGGTAAAAGATCAAGAACAGCTCAAATAAGCAAAGGGAAACGACAGTCCATCATTACTTTAAGACATGAAGGTCAGTCAATACGCAGTCGCAAAAACCATCAAGCGCTATGATGAAACTGGCGGTCATAAGGTCCGCCACAGGAATGGAAGACCCAGAGTTACCTTTGCTGCAGGGGATAAGTTCATTAGAGTTACCAGCCTCAGAAATTGCAGCCCAAATAAATGCTTCACAGAGTTCAAGTAACAGACACATCTCAACATGTGTTCAGACGGGACTGTGTGAATCAGGCCTTCATGGTCAAATTGCTGCAAAGAAACCACTACTAAAGGACACCAATAATAAGAAGAGACCTGGTTGGGGCAAGAAACACGAGCAATGGACATTAGACCGGTGGAAATATGTCCTTTGGTCTGGAGTCCAAATTGGAGATTTTGGGTTCTAACTGCTGTGTCTTTGTGAGACGCGGTGTAGGTGAACGGATGATCTCTGCATGTGTATTGCCCACACGTAAAGCATGGAGGAGGAGGTGTGATGGTGTGTGGGTGCATTGCCTGTGACACTGTCTGTGATTTATATAGAATTCAAGGCACACTTAGCCAGCATGACTACCACAGCATTCTACAGCGATACGCCATCCCATCTGGTTTGGGCTTAGTGGGACTATCATTTGTTTTTCAAGAGGACAATGATCCAACACACCTCCAGGCTGTGTAAGGGCTATTTTACTAAGAATGAGAGTGATGGAGTGCTGCATCCAATTGAGATGGTTTGACATGAGTCGGACCGCAGAGTGAAGGAAAGTGCTCAGCATATGTGGGAACTCCATCAAGACTGTTGGAAAATCATTCCAGGTGAAGCTGGTTGTGAGAATGCCAAGAGTGTGCAAAACTGTCATCAAGGCAAAGGGTGGCTATTTGAAGAATCTCAAATATAGAATATTCTTTGATTTGTTTAACACTTTTTTGTTTACCATATGATTCCATATGTGTTATTTCATAGTTTTGATGTCTTCACCATTATTCTACAATGTACAATTACATTTTAGTCATTTAGCAGACGCTCTTATCCAGAGCGACTTACAGGAGCAATTAGGGTTAAGTGCCTTGCTCAAGGGCTTAACAACAGATTTTTCACCTAGTCGGCTCGGGGATTAGAACCAACAACCTTTCGGTTAGTGGCACAACGGTCTTAACCGCTAAGCTACCTGCCGCCCCCATGTAGAAAATAGTCAAGGTAAAGAAAAACCTTTGAATGAGTAGGTGTGTCCAAACTTTTGACTGGTATTGTAGATATTATATAGACATGGCTGAAACCAGGTGAGACCTCGTATAGATATTATATAGACATGTCTGAGACCAGGTGAGACGTCATAAAGATATGATGCATATCAGATCATATATTTATTTTTTATTTTTTTATTTAACATGTTATTTTAACAGGGAAGACATTGAGACCTACAGTATGTCTCTTTTACAAATATGCCCTTTATATACAACATATATATATACACATTATACTCAACCTATATACCTATATATTCTCTGGGAATTAAATGTATTCAGACCCCTTTACTTTTTTCAAATTTTGTTACATTACAGCCTTATTCTAAAATTGATTAAATAGTTTTTTCCTCATCAAACTACACACAATACCCCATAATGACAAAGCAAAAACAGGTTTTTAGAAATTGTTGCACTTTTTTTATTTTATTTTTTTACAGAAATATCACATTAACTAAGTATTCAGACCCTTTACTGAGGACTTTGTTGAAGCACCTTTAGCAGCAATGACAACCTCAAGTCTTCTTGGGTATGACGCTACAAGCTTGGCATACCTGTATTTGTGGAGTTTCTCCCATTCTTCTCTGCAGATCCTCTCAAGCTCTGTCAGGTTGGATGGGGAGCGTTGCTGCACAGCTATTTTCAGGTCTCTCCAGAGATGTTCGATTGGGTCCGGGCTCCGGCTGGGCCACTCAAGGACATTTAGAGACTTGTTCCGAAGCCACTCCTGCATTGTCTTGGCTGTGTGCTTAGGGTTGTTGTCCTGTTGAAAGGTGAACCTTCGCCCCAGTCTGAGGTCCTTGTCACGTTCGTTGAAGGACGGGTCAGACCAAGGCACAGCGTGAAATGCATACATGTTTATTATATAAACTAAACACACGAACAAAACAACGTAACGTGAAATCCTCAGGCTAAACACAATACAAGCCTATACACAGAACAAGATCCCACAACTAATGATTGCCAACAGGCTACTTAAGTATGATCCCCAATCAGAGACAACGAGCGACAGCTGCCTCTGATTGGGAATCACACCCGGCCAAACATAGAAACACAAAACCTAGAATGTAAACAGAAATAATAACATAGATCTCCACACCCTGACTCAACATACAAGAGTCCCATGAGTCAGGGCATGACAGTCCTGAGCAGTCTGGAGCAGGTTTTCATCAAGGATTTCTCTGTACTTTCTCCGTTCATCTTTGCCTCAATCCTGACTAGTCTCCCAGTCCCTGCCGCTGAAAACCATCCCCACAGCATGATGCTGCCACCACCATGCTTCACCATAGGGATTGTGCCAGGTTTCCTCCAGACATGACGCTTGGCATTAAGGCCAAAGAGTTCAATCTTGGTTTCATCAGACCAGAGAATCTTGTTTCTCATGGTCTGAGAGTCTTTAGGTGCCTTTTGGCAAACTCCAAGCGTACTGTCATGTGCCTTTTTCTGAGGAGTGGCTTCCGTCTGGCCACTCTACCATAAAGGCCTGATTGGTGGAGTGCTGCAGAGATTTCTAAGTCAGTGTAAAGTTACTCTCACGGTTTTACTGACATGATTGGTTGATTGTTGTGTTTTCCCTGGCAGGAACCCAAGCATAGAGGAAGGGGATTGGCCACTTTTCACCCTGGACCAACAGGAATACATCACCCTAAACTCTTCCCCTCCACACACTCAAAAGAGGCTTGTAGCTCATCAATGTCAGTTCTGGAACAACTTCCTCCCCAAACTGCAGGACGTCACTGGTGAGAACACACACAGGCACACACATACGCAAGTGTGATGGCCGTGTCAGGCCGCACATCAAAAATATAATTGCTTCTTATGCACATTAATCTTGCACATAGTGGGCAGAGATTGGGTGATGCTGCATCAGGGCCCTCCAGGGGCCTCTGATGCCTAAACTAGTCTGTGGAAGTGCACCATGGCTGGGTTGGCCAAGGCTCCAGCTCCCTCTCCTCTCCAGAGTGCTGGAGGTCTGAGTGGGAGTCGGGTAAGTCTCCACTTCACAGAGCTCCAACTGTAGAGGGTGAATAACACTCACTCCCCTGCACTTAATTCATTACACACACACGCATCGGGCTCATTATAGAAACAGCATCTGTGGCCTCCCCGGTTTGAAGATCATGATCTGGCTGTGCGTGCGTATGAGGTGTAACCCAAGGGAATCTTCAGGTCAAGATAATTTTGTTGTTAATCTACTTAGTCAAAGATAACTCACCGGAAATTATTTTAGATCCACTTGCCTTATTTCATTGTTTAGGCTTTTTGAAAGGTTGCTAGGTGATCTGTGTACTTCTAAATGTGTGTTTTTTTGGTTAGTTCTCTTGGCACAATATAAAAGAGCACTTACGTTTAGTTGGTTTGGTTTTCTTTAATCCTGAGAGAGAAAAGATGGTAGCTTAACAGTGTTTTCAAGCTGTGTGTGTATGTGGTTTGTCTCTGCATGCAAATTGCACAGCACAAAGCTGACAAACACACAAACACACATTACGATACAGAGATATGTATATCCCTTCTACAAGGTTGAGGTCAATTGTGTTTGGAACATTTAACTGGGATGGAACTCGTGTGTGTGTGTGTTTGATTGGCGCGGGACATTGGAGTCCCCGGCCTTTGTGATTTGGGGAAGTGTGATTGATTTTGACGCTGATATGGAATCAATCAATGGAGTCTAATTCCTGTGCACGGACGTCCGCTGGGTTCTGTGCTTCGTTGCACAAAATGGCAAAAAAAATGTTTTCTCTGTCTTAATTTGTTGCACACACACACTTCCTGAAGTTCAGAGGTGGTTGATGCCAACAAATGTCATTGCCATTGTCATTTACAGTGTTATTTGCGGTTCGCTTTAAACCAAGTCTATTAGTTGGGGAGGTTGGCTTTAACCCTAAGTCTATTAGTTGGGGAGGTTGGCTTTGCCCTTGTCACGACTTCCGCCGAGGCTGCCTCCCCTCCTTGTTCGGGCAGGCTTCGGCGTTCGTCGTCACTGGCTTACTAACCACTGCCGCCCCAATTATCATCATCACATTTGTCTTGTCTTGTCAATCACACACACCTGGTTCTAATCCCCTCATTAGTCTGTGTATATGTGTTCCCTCTTTTCCCTTGTCCTTTTGGGTGATTGTTTGTATGTGAGAGTAGTGTAGCTCGGTGGAGCTACTCGTATCATTTTGCTTTAACCTTAAGTCTATTAGTTGGGGAGGTTGGCTTTGCCCTAAGTTTATTAGTTGGGGATGTGTGTTGCATTCAAAAGATAAGCAAAGCATAATCAAAGACGAAAAGAGTGAGCAATGTGAACAAAGAACTTAGGAAATTATCACACATTGGGAAAAGCAAGAAGCAAAGGTCTTTGCAAAGGGCAAAGGCAAAAACAGAGTTTTGGCATTAATACGTGTTTTATTGGAATAATGTGTATGGAGTCGATGCCTAATTATTAACTTTCCTCCTGAGCTGTCCCTTTACTAACTCATGGACAACTAGAAAAAGCTCAAACCAAGTTTATTCACCCACTGGGTCATACAGCTGCAAAGACATGTTTACACAAGCACATATATTTATACCCTCCTACCAGGCGAAGTCAACTCCTTACACATCTAGACAGTCAATACATCTCTGTTGCTAGGCAGGAACTTAATTGGTTCCTCTCACTGGTGTAGTCATGGCCCTGCCTCATGCTAGAACCGTTGTAGGCATGGAAGTATATATGTGTGGGATAGTACTGTTCCTTCTCACTTCATCTGACCTCAGACCAAATTTCTCGCTCCTCCCTAATCCGCGTCTGTCCTACCTTGTCAGTGACTGAAACAAGACTGTTGCCCTTTGCCCCCATCCTTATGAGCCATGAGATTTAACAAGAACATGTTTTGACAGAATGTAAACTTTCTGTACTTCCCCTGGTCTCACTCAGTAACTTTCCATACACCTAGTTCTTATCCACCCTCCATTGACCCCAACATATACATTCCTTATATATGTAAAGCAGTCAATAAGTTCTAGTGTGGTAACATGAATAAGTATATTTCATGTTAGAACCCTAACAGTCCCTCCTTTTTTAATAGTAATTCCATGCTGTTCAACATTATATAAACTTAGAAATTACTTATAAATGAACAAAAAGGAAACATTATTAATGTTCTCAGTTGATTTGTATGTTTATACCTCCGAGACATATGACCTCTGACTTCTAATCACACTATTGCACACTCTTTTCCCCCCTCTCGTTTTCAGCTGGAGCTTTTGACTTTCTCAGACAAGCCCTCCCTCCTCCTGAGTCTAGGATGTACAATGAATCTCTGTGGCTAAGTAGGTGGTGTTATCGCCCGAGTCCAGAACCTCTGGTACTCCTCCACTCATCTCCCGGTCTTCTTATCAGTAGGGGGTATACATTCTTGCACCTTGCCTCAGTCTATTGTTAATTATCCGGACTCATACACAAAGAGCTATTTGAGAATAAGCGACCCATTCATACTCAAGTGACTATCATGATGCAAAATATAGAGAGAATATAATGATATAAAACAGTGAAGCTATAAGACAGTGTTATAGGGCAATAGTTCTCAATCTATAGTATTAGCTCTATCATATGCCTCCTATCTCACCCTTATGGAAACAGTCGGCCTCAAATACATTTGCACATAAATCATTCCATCTAACCCATAACACATTAATCACTACTGCTTGGCCACTTATACAGTTATAAACATGCTAAAACATGCTCAAATCAATTAGTCAGTTTTCAACATTCCCTCATCTGGAACAATGATCACTCACATGTTCCACGCCACCTAGACCCAACTTTAGAATGACAGTCCCTAATGCTTCACGTTGAGTCGTTTACTCGAATTTAAGACCCTCAACTTAGCACACCCTGGCAGAATGTACATTTACAGACAGGGGGAAAATATCTATACAGTATGTAGTACTTATATTACCAGCATTAACTTTTCTCATCACGGCCACCGTTTGTCCCTGTCTTTCACTGTCGCTAGTGGCATGTTAATGACAGATCAGTATCTCAATGCATTTTTAAATTACTATAACATTCCCAGTGTGCAGTCCCCCACAATAAACCTGATACCCCAAATAAACAGTTTAGGGCAACCCTAAATCAATTACGGGCACGGTTGACCACCCCTCTCCTTCCAGGCACTCATTCTTTTTCTGCCGTCTCTTCATGTTCTTCTTCAGATAGCTTTACAGTTCATCCTCACAGTGGCACACATGTAACTCATGCCTGTCGAAGTGGATGGCCCTTGATAATGTCCCGATTTCAATATCTGGGGAACAATCTGATTTTCACAAGCAAATAAATCTCTCACCTGAGCCACCACCATCATTATTTACGGTCCATTCTGTCTTGTCCATTTTCCGACCAGTGCACCAGCAGCATGAGAGGAGTTTTGGACGTGATCTTTCTCCATGCTCACTCCACGTGGACGGTCTCAGAACTCATGCCGCACTCCTGAGAGAAAGGGCAGGTGATAGCTTCGACTGGATGCTGTATACTGGTTGCTGGCTCTGACTCAGGTATCAGGTAGATGTGGTGAAGGACAGGGCCGTAGTGAACGCCATTGTCACTATTATTTCAGCCGGTTAGAGGGGGTGAGACTCACACTGTTCTCGGTCGAATTACCCCTTCCATTCATCTAGATACCATCTGGGGTCACTATCGCCATAACCTCTAGAGAGGACAGACCAGAACAACAGTTTAAGGCATTTCTGATTCAGGAAATCCAGACCAACTATTCATCGTATGACTAGTTATTACATTCCCAATTTTCTTAATACAACATTTCTAAGACAAATGTCAAAAAGAATAACAACACTGTTGAAACCATTTTGCAAATTGGTTTATACTCCCCTATCATATTGGCGACCTCATCGCATAGTTACAGGGTCAGGGATTTAGTTAGTTAGCTAACCCTTAGGGAGAAATCCCGACCATACATCAGACCCAATCTGGTGAGATTTGATTTGAAGCAAAGACAAAAACAAAACAACCAAAGCAACAACAGCTATTCACTTCTTAATATTATACTTAAATCTCACACAATGTATCTAGCCTCTGAGGGTGATAAGGCCTCACCAGAAAGTCAGAACAGAGGTCATTCAACACAGTTGAGTATTTTCTTTCCCTTTTCTTTCCCTGTACTTCAGACTACTTATTTAAAGACATTTCAAACATTTCAAACATTCTCAGGACCTGGTTTACATTGTTTTTTTTTCAGTACATTTCTTATCAGGAGAACTTGCATGGGTGCAACCAAAATTCGGACAATAGATACTTTCATGTCTGTGCTCTTTAAGATGCATCCTTTCTAACCTATGAAGAACCTACTAAAAAATAAAAAGACCCCACACAATAAATCAGACACGGTATTAACACCACTAACAAATATTCATAACAGGTGGGTTGCGTGTGTGTGTGCTGGTGTGTGTGGTAAAACGTAGGGTAAAAACAAACAAATGGCCAGGCCTTACTTAATTGGGAGCTCCCTTTACGGCCGGATCCGGGTACCTTTATACTTTATAAACTGCAGAATTTCACTAACTGCCCTCCCAAGACAACAGCCTGGGGAAACATTTCAAAGGGAGAGATAGGGACACCCCATCCTCTCCTAGAGGAGAAAATGTACATTTCATTCGTTTTCAATATGCTAAATCTTAATCAGCAACACAAACATTTTAATTCCAGACAAAACAAAACATGATAACTTCTGTTCACATGGAGTCCACTGTCCTCCCTCCACTATTAATCGTTTGTGTTTTAATCCATCCCAACCTTTACTGTATATACTATTACCCATCTCCATTGGATATTCCCTATTTGCTTCACACTCATTAATGTCTACTATTTTAAAGATTAATATGCACTGAATCGAGAGAGATCTACTTTTTTTTTGGCCCATTAAAATCGAAGCAGTGTTATGCAAAACCATTTCTGTCGCCTGTACTGCCCTCAGACACAGAGGCATTCCTCTCGCCATCAAGTCTAACGATTTACTGCAGTACATTACTGGTCATCTCTTTTCCCCCATGATTTTGCGTAGCTACAATGCCCTTCATGTTCACGAACAAACATTTTAAAAGGTCATTTTAGGTTTGGTAACCCCAGTGCTGGCGTTTGACACAATTGCTTCTTTAGCTCGACAAACGCTTCCTTAAACTCTATTCTTTCATCGGGACCCTTCCCCCCTTTTGTCAATTCTGTAAGTGGCTCAGCAATTTCAGAATACGACAGAATAAAATGCCTCACAAAATTGATAACCCCTAGGATTTTCCTTAGTGTACGAGGAGTGTTTTGTTGTGCAAGAGTTGTGCCTTTTGAAATCGAAAACCCCAAAACCTCTTGTTTTGCCAGTTGTGCTTTCTCATATGATGCTTTGTGACCCTGCTCTGTCAAATAGTTTACTCGCATGTGAGTTTCTTCGTCTTTTGACGGCAACAACAAATAATGTACGTACTGTACCAACATGGAACCCTTTATACGATTATTTTAATGCGGCGTGATACAAAGTTGGACTATATGTAAACCCCATAGGTGCCCTCACCCACGTGTGCTGCTCCCCCTGGCAACAAAACCAAAACCAGTGTTGTGACTCTTCAGCCACCGGCACTGACCAAAATATATTTTTTTATGTCAAGCATGCTGTACCATTCTGAGTCTGAGGGAATAGATGCCAAAAGGTCTGCCAAATCCGCTACCTCGGGTGTAATTTTCACTGTATGGTTGTTCATGCTGTGAAAATCCACTGTAATAAGCCATTTTAGTCCCTTTTTCGCTGGGAATAAAGGGCTGTTGCACCGATCTGGTCCTCGTACCACCATGCCTCGTTCAAGTAATATTGGAAGATCCTCCGTCACCGACTTCTCAGCCTCCGGTTTAATAGGGTATCAATTAATTGGTTACGACGGCTCTCCCTCCACCACAACAGGCTTGCAACCTTTAATCAGACCACAATCTAATGCGTCTTTTGCCCATAGTAGATGATGATTGTTCGTACTGCCAATTTTAATTTGTTACCTTTTAGAATCCAACCCCAAAATCGGTTCCACACCCGTCGCCATGTAAAATGATCTGGGTATTGTTACTGGACCTATTGTCAAAGACATGAGTAGTAGTTGCATCACTTTCGATTATTTTGAACCCCTATGCGGAGTTCACCTGCCCCACTGCCCTCGAAGGTTTGCTGCTGCTCTTTTGTTAATGCTACAAACGCTTGGATCGCAAAGGCAGCGGGTGAAGTAGGCTCCAGTACTACCCTACACTCATTCCTCCAATGACCGACGGTCCCACATCTAAAACAGGGAGCCTTAGCACAGGTTCGCTGCCCTTTCCTCTCTGTTTCTTTGTCTTACCTTGGCCGTTGAAGCAACCGCTAGTGACTTTCACTGTGGCTGTATTAGCCACACGCACGGCTGCAAAGTGAGCGGAATTAGATTCCACTCTCAAGGCCGCCTGTACTATTTCATCCCAGTGAGAATGCTGGTCCACTACCCCTGCAATAGCCATTTTGATAACAGGTTTCAAACCTGCCATCAAAGCAGATGTACAAATTATATCAAAGTACTCACACACCCAGTCCTTTTGATGCTGAGTACGTCTACTAATTTTGGTTCTATCGGTTTAGCTTTTCTGTTGATAGAACGCTGACATCAAAACACTGGTGTATTGAGCTTTTAATTTGGATTTTATGTCATTGTGCCAACTCACATTAGCATCTCTGAATTCTTTATTAGATTGGAATTTTCCATCAGCAGGGAAGTGCTGACCAATCCTAACACATGGCAGTACAATCACAGGGATCAGTCTGTTCCTATGGCATTAGAATCACAGGGATCAGTCTGTTCCCATGCCAGTAGAATCACAGGGATCAGTCTGTTCCCATGGCAGTAGAATCACATGGGATCAGCTATAGCTAAAGTACAGATGGATCGTAGGAGTAGATTCCTGAAAGGGAAGTTCATTTTTGAGGTTGAGCTAAATGTCAAGTCTCATTTCCCACTCTGATTCTGAGAATTTCATTGTTTAAATGCTCGAAACACTTAACTTTGCAGCCCCTTCTCGGGCAATTTAAATCATGTCCGGGAAAACTCCAGGGTTGGATGGCATACCAGTTGAAGTATACCAAACCTTTTTTGATATACTAAGAGGACCGTTATTAGCATGTTTTAACCACTCCTATGTAAATGGTAGATTATCTGACACTCAAGAAGAAGGTCTGATCTCATTATTACTGAAACAGGATACAAATGGAAAATATAAAGATCCAGTCCATTAAAATAATTGGAGGCCCATTACACTTCAGTGTTGTGATGCAAAAATTCTAGCAAAATGTATAGCGCATAGAATTAAAAAGGTATTGCTGGATATTATTCATTCTAATCAGACAGGTTTTTTACAAGGAAGATACATTGGAGATAATATAAGGCAAGTATTGGAAACAATAGAACATTATGGAAAATCTGAGAAACCAGGCCTGCTATTCATAGCAGACTTCGGAAAGGCATTTGATAAAGTACGACTGGGGTTTATATATAAATGCCTGGAGCATTTCAATTTTGGAGAATCTCTTATAAAATGGGTCAAAATCATATATACAGTGGGAGAAAAAAGTATTTAGTCAGCCACCAATTGTGCATGTTCTCCCACTTAAAAAGATGAGAGAGGCCTGTAATTTTCATCATAGGTAGACGTCAACTATGACAGACAAATTGAGAAAATTTTTTCCAGAAAATCACATTGTAGGATTTTTTATGAATTTATTTGCAAATTATGGTGGAAAATAAGTATTTGGTCAATAACAAAAGTTTCTCAATACTTTGTTATATACCCTTTGTTGGCAATGACACAGGTCAAACGTTTTCTGTAAGTCTTCACAAGGTTTTCACACACTGTTGCTGGTATTTTGGCCCATTCCTCCATGCAGATCTCCTCTAGAGCAGTGATGTTTTGGGGCTGTCGCTGGGCAACACGGACTTTCAACTCCCTCCAAAGATTTTCTATGGGGTTGAGATCTGGAGACTGGCTAGGCCACTCCAGGACCTTGAAATGCTTCTTACGAAGCCACTCCTTCATTGCCCGGACGGTGTGTTTGGGATCATTGTCATGCTGAAAGACCCAGCCACGTTTCATCTTCAATTCCCTTGCTGATGGAAGGAGGTTTTCACTCAAAATCTCACGATACATGGCCCCATTCATTCTTTCCTTTACACGGATCAGTCGTCCTGGTCCCTTTGCAGAAAAACAGCCCCAAAGCATGATGTTTCCACCCCCATGCTTCACAGTAGGTATGGTGTTCTTTGGATGCAACTCAGCATTCTTTGTCCTCCAAACACGACGAGTTGAGTTTTTACCAAAAAGTTATATTTTGGTTTCATCTGACCATATGACATTCTCCCAATCCTCTTCTGGATCATCCAAATGCACTCTAGCAAACTTCAGACGGGCCTGGACATGTTCTGGCTTAAGCAGGGGGACACGTCTGGCACTGCAGGATTTGAGTCCCTGGTGGCGTAGTGTGTTACTGATGGTAGGCTTTGTTACTTTGGTCCCAGCTCTCTGCAGGTCATTCACTAGGTCCCCCCGTGTGGTTCTGGGATTTTCTCTTGTGATCATTTTGACCCCACAGGGTGAGATCTTGCGTGGAGCCCCAGATCGAGGGAGATTATCAGTGGTCTTGTATGTCTTCCATTTCCTAATAATTGCTCCCACAGTTGATTTCTTCAAACCAAGCTGCTTACCTATTGCAGATTCAGTCTTCCCAGCCTGGTGCAGGTCTACAATTTTGTTTCTGGTGTCCTTTGACAGCTCTTTGGTCTTGGCCATAGTGGAGTTTGGAGTGTGACTGTTTGAGGTTGTGGACAGGTGTCTTTTATACTGATAACAAGTTCAAACAGGTGCCATTAATACAGGTAACGAGTGGAGGACAGAGGAGCCTCTTAAAGAAGAAGCTACAGGTCTGTGAGAGCCAGAAATCTTGCTTGTTTGTAGGTGACCAAATACTTATTTTCCACCATCATTTGCAAATAAATTCATAAAAAATCCTACAATGTGATTTTCTGGATTTTTTTTCCTCCATTTGTCTGTCAGAGTTGACGTGTACCGATGATGAAAATTACAGGCCCCTCTCATCTTTTTAAGTGGGAGAACTTTCACTATTGGTGGCTGACTAAATACTTTTTTCCCCCACTGTATATATATATATATATATATATATATATATATATATATATATATATATATATAAAACATGGGGGATTGGAAGTGATGCAGACAATTACATTGATGGAAGTTACAATCTATCTGCAATATTAAGCTGATCTACCCCACCCAAAAAATAAAAATATCATGCTCACCTCTCTGTCTCCTTCGCCCTTCCCTCCTTATCTCTCCCTCTCTCTCTCCCTCTCTCTCTCTCTCTCTCTCTCTCTCTCTCTCTCTCTCTCTCTCTCTCTCTCTCTCTCTCTCTGTCTGTCTCTCTGTCTGTCTGTCTGTCTGTCTGTCTGTCTGTCTGTCTGTCTGTCTGTCTGTCTGTCTGTCTGTCTGTCTGTCTGTCTGTCTGTCTGTCTGTCTGTCTGTCTGTCTGTCTGTCTGTCTGTCTGTCTGTCTGTCTGTCTGTCAGTGAGTGTAGATGAGGTAGAACAGCAGTGGAAGAAACACTTCCATCGTTGGATGTCCTACATGTTGGAGTGGAAGAAACACTACTCTGACCAGAGCCTGAGCAGCCCAGAGGTACAGAACCAGCAGGACTGTGACCAGACGCCCTTGGAGCCCTAGACCTGGGACTGGACCCCTCAACCCATCCATTACTCTGGTCTGGACTGGACCACAGTGGATTGGATTGGATTGGACTAGACTACACTGGACTGGAGCTTCAATTATGGTGCACATGTAATTAGTTCATGGGTAATTGGAGATAACGTTTTCAAAGACTAACTTTAAAATTATACTTTGCTTTTTACTGAGACAATAAATTGTGTTGTCAGTAAATAAAAGTTCACAACCCACATTTGTTTTTGAATGTAATGCCAGGCCTTTTCACTGCTACATCAGTCTGCACTGTGGTATTTGTTCTTGTCCTTTCAATTGTACCTGTGTCTTGCTTTTGTGTATCTGACGATGTTATGTTTCTGTGTGTTTGGTGGGGTAATGTAACGGGAGAGATGTTTCTGTGTGTTTGGTGGGGTAAAGTAATGGGAGAAGATGTTTCTGTGTTTTTGGTGGGGTAAAGTAATGGCTCACATAGTGTTAACGTAAAGATAATCAATAGGAAATAAACTATTCTGGTTGGATTAGCTTTTATACGATAATTTCCAGTCCTTTGATACAAGATTCATTTGCGTGTGTGTGTCTACGTGTGTGTGTTTGTGTGTGTGTGTGTGTGTGTGTGTACCGTATGTTCACTGTTTACATTTACTGTGTCTATGGATGTATACATGTAGATTTAAACAAATCATTTCTTCATACAGAACTATGCATGCTATGTGGTGGCGATAATGCTGACTGCTCTAAGTGGGACATTCATTTATCTATTCATCTCTTTTACTTGTTATGTATGTATTTTTCTGTAACAGATGGTCTGAGATCCTTAAATGCCATAGCTTTTATTTGGGCCATAACCAGTCTGGAACATTCCTCAAAAACGTTGCATGTGCACGCTCACACACACACACACACACACACACACACACACACAGACACACACACGCACACACACACACACACAGACATACACGTACACACACACACACACACACACAGTCAGTTTGGACCGTTACTTCCTGTGTGACCTTTTAAAAGTGACTCGATGTAAGATGGCTGCCGGCTCCCACCTCAAGGTGTGCGTGTGGAGGGTGAAGATAGGCAGACGAGACGTGACCATTGGCATTACCCGTGTCATCGATGTGGCATTTTCCAAAGAGAGAGTGCATTGTCTGTGGTGGGAGTCATGCGTTATTGATCTTTGCATAGAGAGAGAGAGAGAGAGAGAGAGAGAGGTAAACTATAAATGAATGTGTAATGGGTTGTCTGGGTGATACAGAAATAGGGTTTTTTAAAGTAGGTTTGTGTGGTGGACCTTTTTATTGGCTTGGGTTTGATTTCTTTAGTTTGATTGCTTTTGAGGTGTAACACTTTAAATAAAGTTTGAGTTGATTTTATATGTTTTTAACGTTCCCTTTGTATCCCATTTTTCATCTTATGTTTTATTGTTTTGGCATCACATCATGTCCGTTTCTTAAGGGTTTCAGATTGCCTAGACCGTCTGAGAAATGTTGATGTGATTGTGTCTTTTCCCTATCAAATCAATGTCAAAACAGATTTGAGTTTTATATTTAAGTCTGACACTTTAACATTTAACATGTTTTATTGTTTCTCTCTCTCTCACACACACACACACACACACACTAGAGCTGCCTTCTCTGCAAGGTGCTTTATCTCAATGGCATTTCCTGGTTTAAATAAAGGTTAAAAAGCAACATGAATAAGAAGTGACAGCCAACCTCACACCTACTGGTCCTTCATGTGAGGTGGCTGTGAGGTGAGGCCTGACACAGCACTGTGGAGGCTGGACGACTGCTCTGGAAAACAGGGACAATCTCTTTAGGGTCAGACACGAGGAGAAAGGAGAGAGGACCAGACACGAGGAGGAGGGAGAGAGGACCAGACACGAGGAGGAGGGAGAGAGGACCAGACACGAGGAGGAGGGAGAGAGGACCAGACACGAGGAGGAGGGAGAGAGGACCAGACACGAGGAGGAGGGAGAGAGGACCAGACACGAGGAGGAGGGAGAGAGGACCAGACACAAGGAGGAGGGAGAGAGGACCAGACACGAGGAGGAGGGAGAGAGGGGTGGACATGAGGAGGAGGGAGAGAGGACCAGACACGAGGAGGAGGGAGAGAGGACCAGACACGAGGAGGAGGGAGAGAGGACCAGACACAAGGAGGAGGGAGAGAGGGGCGGACACAAGGAGGAGGGAGAGAGGACCAGACATGAGGAGGAGGGAGAGAGGGGTGGACATGAGGAGGAGGGAGAGAGGGGCGGACACGAGGAGGAGGGAGAGAGGACCGGACACGAGGAGGAGGGAGAGAGGACCAGATACGAGGAGGAGGGAGAGAGGACCAGACACGAGGAGGAGGGAGAAAGGACCAGACACAAGGAGGAGGTAGAGAGGGGCGGACACAAGGAGGAGGGAGAGAGGACCAGATACGAGAAGGAGGGAGAGAGGGGCGGACATGAGGAGGAGGGAGAGAAGAT